>NW_006770974.1:241831-371727 GCF_000442215.2 Lipotes vexillifer
TATATATATATCACATCTTCTTTATCCATTCATTTGTTGACTTGGGTTGTTTCCATATCTAGGCTATTGTAAATAATGCTGTTGTGAACATTGGTATATGGAACATATATCTTTTCAAATTAGTGTTTTCATAGCTGGATCATATGATAGTTCCAATTTTAATTTTTTTAAGGAAACTTCATAATGTTTTCCATTTCCATAGTGGCTGCACCAATTTACATTCCCACCAACAGTGCACAAGGGTTCACTTTTCTCCACAACCTTGCCAATATTGTTATTTGTTGACTTTTTCATAAGGTCATTCTGACAGGTGTGAGGTGATACCTCGTTGTGGTTTTGAGTTACATTTTCCTAATGATTAGTGATATTGAACATCTTTTCATGTGCATGTTGGCTATCCGTATGTCTTCTTTGGATAAATGTCTATTCAATTCTTCTGCTTAGATTTTAACTGAGCTTTTTTTTTTTTTTTCTTTATATTGGAGTATAGTTGATTTACAATGTTGTGTTAGTTTCAGGTGTGCAATAGAGTGATTTAGTTATACATATTCATATACCTATTCTTTTTCAGATTCTTTTCCCATATAGGTTATCTAAAAGTGAGTTGTTTTTTTGATATTGAACTGTATGAGTTCTTCATGTATTTTGGATATTAACACATTTATCAGACATGTCATTTGCAAATATCTTTACCCATTCAATAGGTTCCCTTTTTCTCTTTTTGATGGTTTCCTTCATCTTGCAAAAGATTTAAGTTTAATTAGGTCCCACTTGTTTTTTGTTTTTTTGTCTTTTGTTTTCTTTTACCTTCCTTGAGAAGACAGATCTAAAAAATATTGCTAAGATCAATGTCAAAAAGCATATTGCCTATTTTTTTTAAGAAGTTTTATGGTTTAGGTCTCATGGTTAGGTCTTTAATTCATTTTGAGTTTATTTTTGTATATGGTGTGAGGATAGTTCTAATTTCATTGCTTTGCATATAGCTTTCCTGTTTTCCTAGCATCATTTATTGAAGAGACTCTTTTCTCCATTGTATATTCTTGCCTCCTTTGATGTGGATTAATTGACTATGTGCATGGGTTTATTGCTGGGATGTCTATTCTTTGGGAGTGGGGTATGGGCTTTTTATTCTGCTTCATTGATCTATGTGTCTATTTTTGTGCCAGTATCATACTGTTTTAAATACTGTAGATTTGTAGTGTACTTTGAAGTTAGGAAGTGTGAAACCTGCGGCTTTGCTCCTTTTCTCTCATGATTTCTTCATTATTCAGGGTCTCTGTGGTTCCATACAAACTTTAGGATTATTTATTTTAGTTCTGTGAAAAACTTTATGGGTATTTTGATAAGGATTGCATAATATCTGTAGATTGCTTTGGGTGGCATCGGCATTTTATCAATATTAATTTTTCCAATCAAAGGACATATCTTTCCACTTATTTGTATTGTCTTTAATTTTCTTCGTCAATGTCTTTTATAGTTTTCAGAGTATAGGTCTTTCACCTTCTTGGTTAAATTTATCCCTAGTTATTTTATTCTTTTTGATGTGATTGCAAATGGGATTGCTTTCTTGATTTCTATTTCTGATAGGTATTAGTATATAGAAATGCAACAGTTTTCTGGATATTAATCTTGAATCCTGCAACTTTACTAATTCATTTATTAGTTCTAATAGTTTTTGGTAGATACTTTAGGGTTTTGTATATATAATATCATGTCATTTCCAAATGACAGTTGTTTTTACCATCCAATTTAGATGTTTTTACTTCTTTTTCTTGTCTGATTGCTGCAACTAGGACTTTCAATACTATGTTAATTAGTAGTGGTGAGAGTGAGCATCCATTTCTTGCTCCTCGTCTTAGAGGAAATAGCTGAAGCTTTTCACTTTGTATTATAACTTTAGCTGTGGGTTTGTCATAAATGGGTTTATTATGTTGAGGTATGTTTCCTCTATAAAACTTTGTTGAGAGTTTTATCATGAATAGATGTTGAATTTTGCCCAATACTTCTCTCCATCTACTGAGATGACCACGTGTTTTTGTCCTTCATTTTGTTAATGTGATGTATCATGTTGATTGATTTGTTGGTACTGAAGCATCCTTAAATGCCTGGAATAAATCCCACTTGATTTTAGTGTAACATCCTTTTGATATATTGTTGAAATTCCATTTGCTAATATTTTTGTTGAGAATTTTTAAATCTTTGTTCATCAGGGATATTAGCTTGTCACTGTCTTTTTTATAGTGTCTTTGCCTTGTTTTGGTATCAGGGTAATGCTGGCTTTGAGTTTCAGAGTGGTCCTTTCTTTTTAAATGTTTTAAATAGTTTGAGAAGAATAAGTATTAACACTTAAATGTTTGGTAGAATTTCACTGTGAAGCTATGTGGTCCTGGACTTTTGTTGGGTGTTTTTTGATTACTGATTCAACTTCAGTACTTGTGATTGCTCTGCTCAGATTATCTCCAGATTGTTTTCAGTGAGAATTGCTCCACATATAATTGTACTTTTGATGTGTTCATTCGGAAGGTGAGATCAGCATTATCTCCATCTCCACCAGCTTTTTAAAATGTGTTATTTTCTTAAAGGGACACATATAATTGGATTTAGGGCCCACCTGACTAATCCAGGATGATCTCATCTTGATAGTCTTAAATTACTTATATCTGCAAAGACCCATTTTCCAAATAAGCTCACATTCACAGGCTGTGCATAGACATATCTTTTGGGAGCCATCATTCAACCCACTACAATTGCTAATAAAAAAAGAAAAACTTACGTTCAAAAAAATATATTTGTGCAAAGTTTTAAATACTTATAACAGTTACATGCTGTGGTAGAGTTACAGAGGGAGGTACAGAAAACAGAGCATGCTAGTGAAACAGTAGTCAATGTTATTTTTCTTATTTTACAAAAAATCAAGACTGTTGTGATATGAAACTGAATATATTTGACAAAATTTTTAAACATTATCTGTTGAAGCTTCTGACTCTTGATGCTTTTATAGAGAACTATGAACTGTATAGTTGAATCATGGTTTATAAAAAGGAACAAAATGAACCAAGATTGGCGATCTTTGGCAATATGAAACTGAATATATTTCAGAAAAAATTGCACTAAATTTTTTTTTTTTTTTTAATTTTTGGCTGTGTTGGGTCTTCGTTGCTGCATGTGGGCTTTCTCTAGTTGTGGTGAGCGAGGGCTACTCTCAATTGTGATGCACGGGCTTCTCATTGCAGTGGCCTCTCTTGCTGTGGAGCATGGGCTCTAGGCACACGGGCTTCAGTAGTTGTGGCTCACGGGCTTAGTTGCTCTGCAGCATGTGGGATCTTCCCAGACCAGGGATCGAACCAGTGTCCCCCGCATTGACAGGCAGATTATTAACCACTGCACCACCAGGGAAGTCCCTGCGCTAAATTTTGAATATAATGTTTTCAAGCATACAAGCTTTGTGAAAAAAGAAAAGAAAAAAAAAGTGCATTTTTAATTTCTGGAAAATTGAAATCAACTTTTCTCCTTCTACCATATCTTATCATGTTAGGTGTTTAACAGCTAAAACTCTTGAAAAGGTAAAAAAACAAAACAAAAAAATGAAAAAACCATTATACATCGTTCTTGGATTTTTCAATGACTTCTATGGAATATAAAAATATTATTTGTGTATCTTTGTATATAGATATCCCTCAAGTTCACAATATAACTTAAATTTCATAATGAATCCTGTAATCAAAAGTATTAATATTTAAAGAAATATTGGAATACCTTAATTATAAGAATCATGGCCAGAGAATATAAGAATATATATATGTATATATGAATATAAGAGTATAAGGATGGCCAGAAGACCTTCATTCTGAGTAATATGTATTTGTGTCTCATGTAGATGTATCAAGAAAAAGTCCTATTTTGGAGAGACAAGGAATTCTTATGTCTCCGAAATCCAATCCATACAAATAACACAATTAAACATGTATTTCCGATTATGTCAGGGTTGAAAAGACCTTAATGGTGATGAGTGATATTTGTAGATATTTGTAATCTTCTTTTATAATAATCAAATTTAAGTACCTCCCCTCTCTAGCCCTGAACCTGATTTCTTTTGTACAATCCCAATTACAAGCAAATCATTGTTTCTGGAGTTTCGTCAGTATTGGATTAGATCTTGCTTGATTAATTCTTGAGGCCTATTTTCTGCAGAGACTGCTTATCGATCTGGTGGTACCTTTTGGGGCCAAATAGAACCTTTTCTACATGCCAGCCTTTCTAATAATCTACATTTCTAATTTTCTGCCCATATTCTTCTCTTTTCCAAGTCATATACCCTCAGGTCATTTTTCTGGCTATTTGTTTTTAAATATATTCTAGGGTTAACATTCTCTTTAAAGAGTAATATTCAAAACAGAAAACCAAACTCCAGTTATGGAGAATGGTAATTACCCATATAAAACTGAATTTAAATTATATACTTTTGACAATGGCAGTAGCTATTTTTAGTAGTCATATGATTCTATTATGTAATAATTTTCTTACTGCCAATTGTCTCTTCCATGATTTCTTTCTATAATTTCTATTGCTAACCTCCATGGCCTCTTCATCCTATTCTTGTATACTTATTTGATGCTCATCTCTAATACAACTCAAATTTTTCCCTAGATTTATTCTAATGCTGTAATTCCTTGTGATATTATGAATTTATTCTTTTGTCATCCCAAACTTGGGCCCTTATACATATATTCAAACAATGAACATATTTGTTAAACATACCTTGTAAGTCTTCAGCCAGTTTTATTGAAAAAAAGATGCTTAAGAAGGCAGGTTGAAAACAAAGTTCTCTTCTATGACAAAATTGATGAGCAACTTTTAATGTAAGCATTTCAAACCATTACTAACTCCCCTAACTGAGCAGAAGCAAGGCCATATTTCTTCACCATTTCCATAAAAATATCATTTACCTTCATACTGTATTTCAAACATCTTATTACACATTTTCATTGTTTAGCAGGCAAGCAGCATTGCCAGAAATAAGATTAGTGTGATATAATCTGTTCTTAGTGAACAAAAACCTGTTTTAGGATAGACATAGCACTCCTTTAATCATGCATTAGACTATTTTTCCAGTCTCAATTTCAAGTGTAATTTTTACAAAGTGAAATTAATAATCATTCTACTTTGATAACAGGAATACACCACTGGTGTTTTTTTGTCTTCAAGCTCTCTTTTCCATTTTACATTAATCTCCAAAAATCACTTATAGCACTTAAATTCTATTATTAGGATTTTTCAAAATGTATATGGACAGGAGACTTTGCATTCATATGTGATCTCTTAGATTATTTTTTTTTTAACTTGGCCTTCAGTCCACAATTGATTCCACTCTTTAAAAGAACATGATCTCCTGAAAGAACAATGGCCTCTTGGGTTAGCAGAGAAAACTAAAACAAGAGAAGGTGGTTCTGCCCTTTTTATTACTATGCACAATTGACCCTTGAACAATATGGGTTTAAACTGCATGGGTCCACTTATATGTGAACTTTTTCCAATAAATATTGGAAACATTTTAAGATGTTTGTAACAATTTGGAAAAAACCCAGACAAACCCCATAGCCTAGAAATAAAAAAAATAAATAAAAAATTAAGAAAAAGTTAGGTATGCCATGAATTAATAAAATATATGTAAATACTAGTCTATTTTATTGTTTACTACCATAAAATATACACAAAACTTTATAAAAAGTTAAAATTTAACAGAACTTATGCACACAGACTCTATGTGATCCCACTCGCAGTTGAGAGAAATGTAAACAAAGATTCAGTGTCAAGTCAAAACTGCACAAAGTTAACTGTAGTACGTACTGAACTACTGTAATAATTTTGCAGCCATCTCCTGTTGCTATTGTGATGACCTCAAGAGTCGTGTGTACGTGCTTAAAATGCCATTTACATGAATCACCTCCACGTGAACAGTCACTCCAGTAGATTGTGTATTACAAAAAAAAAGTGATCTCTCACAGTTCTCATGTACTTTTCATTGTGTTTAGCAATAACATAAACCTTAACAACATCATGGGACCCATGTGAAGTGCCACTAGTGATGTTGGAAGTGCTCCCAAGCAATGTCATGACATTACAAGGAAGAGTTGAATTGCCATAGATTGAGGTCTGCAGCTGCAGTTGGCCACAATTTTAAGATAAATACATTCAGTTTAAGGACAATTGTAAAAAAAGAAAAGGAAATTTGTGAAGCCATCGCTGATACTACACCAGCAGGCATGAAAAACTTGCACATTTTGTGAATACCTTTTTATCTTGTATTGAAAATGCAGCTTTTACATGGATGCAGGATTTCTATAAGAAAATCATACCTATAGACTGTACTATGATTTGAGAAAAAGCAAAGTCAGTATACAACAACTTAAAGCAAAAGGAGGGTGAAGGATCTAAGGTTGGAGAACGTAATTCCAGCAAAGGATGATTTGATAATTTTAGAAAGGTTTGGTATAAAAAATGTCAAGGTAACAGGAGAAGCAGCTTCTGATGACTAAGATGTAGCAGATGAGTTCTCAGACACCATTAAGAAAATCCTCAAGGAGAAAGGATATCTGCTTGAACAGGTTTTTAGTGCAAATGAAAGTACCCTATTCTGAAAAAAACAAAAATACCACAAAGAACATTCATTAGTAAGGAAGAGAATCCAGCACCGGGATTTAAGGCAGGAAGGGATAGGCTAAATCTACCATTTTTTGTAAATGTGGCTGGGTGTAAGATCAGGATGGCCCTTTCCCTATATCTGCTAACTTCTGAGCCTTGAAGGGAAAAGATTAAAACAGTTGCCAGTTTTTTGTTTTTGTTTTCATTGTACAACAAAAAAGTCTTGGAAAGCAAGAACACGTTTTCTGGATTGCTTCCATCAAAGCTATGTCTCTGAAGACACAAAGTACCTTGCCAGTAAGGGACTGCTTTTTAAAGTTCTTTTGTTATGGGACAAAGGCCCTGGACACCCAGAACCCTTTGAGTTCAACACTGAAGGCATCAAAGTGGTCTGCTTTCCCCCAAATACAACACCTCTAATTCATCCTCCAGATCAGTGGGTCATAAGTTCTTTTAGTTCTAATTACACACACTACTCTGCGGAAAGGATTGTCAACACTATGGAAGAGAACCCTAATAGACAGAATATCATGAAAGTCTGGAATATGCCATAGTTGTTATAGAAAAAGCCATCAAGCCTAAAATAAAAAATTCCTGCTAGAAAAGATGTTGGTGCATGACTCACAGGATTTATGACAGAGCCAGTCAAGGAAATCATGAAAGAGACTGTGGATATGGCAAAAAGGGTGGGAGGTAGCAGTTTTCAAGGTACGGATCCTAGAGATATTCAAGAGCTAATAGACACCACATGAGAGGCATTGACAGAAGATGACTAGATGGAGAAGAGCACTTCCCAACCTGGGCCAGACGATGAGCAAGAAGACATGGAAGAAGCAGCGCCCAGAAACAAGTTGATGCTGGACAACCTGGCAGAAGGGCTCTGATTACTCAGGACTGATTTCAACTCCCTTATAGCCTGGACCCTCTATGATATGGGCACTGAAACTAAAGCAAACAGTGGAAGAAAGATTGGTATTGTATAGAACCGTTTTTAGAGAAATGAAAAAGCAAAAATGCCAGACAGAAATTACAATGTATTTCCAATGAAGCTACATGCAGTAGGTCTGCCTCTCAGCCTGCCCTTCCACCTCTGCCACCCCTGAGACAGCAGGACCAACCCTCCTCCTCTTCCCCCTCCTCAGCCTACTCGATGTGAAGACAGTGAGGATGAAGACCTTTATGATGACTCACTTCCTCTTAATGAATAGTAAATCATCATCATATCATACAGTTAATAACCTTACCTGTTGTGTATGTGTGTGAATGTCTTTGCATGATAATCTGTATGGCAAGAACTGTAAAAGACTTTTTTTGTGTGTATCATCATCATCATTATTGCCTGAGTATTCACCCTGTAGAACATCAGGTGCAAGACTTGGACTGAAGTGGATAGCCTATCCTTACCTAGGTGGAAGGTGAGAGATATTTAATACAAAATTAATAATGTGTTATTAATAATGTTTCTTACTATACCATAACTTTGTGTAGAGGTTAAGAATGATCCTCAGAGACTTCAGAAGGGGGTGAAGCTTGCAAAATTTTGTTTTCAGACTTGTGGTCTACAGAACTGTGAGAAAATAACTTTCTGTTGTTTTGAACCACAAACCGGTGATTTATTACAGTAGCTTTAGAAAACTAATATAGCCATCATTTGTATTTGACTAAAATCTTACTTTTAAAGTATGAAGATTCCATGTTCATGGCTCAAACAGAAATAAATACAAGAGAAAAATCAGCCAAAGATCTAGGTTGCTTGACACAGTAATTACTGTACTAGAAAGTTAAGAAAGTAGAAATTAGTAAGACATTATGAAAAAACTCTTTTCTCTCTTTACAGAGATTAGAAGCTGTCCAGTGGCCTTTTAAAACTTTTGACCTGAGTGATTTCCTATGATGGATGATTTTAACTGCTTATTTCTAAGCCAAATTATGAACCGTAAGATCAATGTATGTAAAAGATGTTTAAAAATAAACTCAACTTCTGGTCCTGGAACAACAAAAAGCAGTCTTGACTGGTAGTTTACTTAATGTGCGAGACATGTGTCAGCTAATCCAATTTTTAGGTAAAGTAAGTGAAATTCAGAGTGGTTTAAAGAAGCTACTTCATGTGTGTTGCTATTAAAAAATATATACATTAGGCAGGTCTGAGGGTTCGAACCCTGTGGCCAGTAATCTATCACACAGCTGCCACAACACTTTAAATATTAAAATGATGCAACATGGAGTAGACATGCCATGAAAATAAAATTGGCAATAACAGTGAGAGAGGAATGGGAATTGCTGTAGCAGCATATACAAATTTTGTCAGGCATGTTGATTGTCCAAATGAGATTGAAGGCCATTAATTTATAAGAACAATGAGCTACTGGTTTGAAATTTGAAGAAAAACATATGGTAAATTTGAAGTTAAGTTATTACTAATGCACATGGAGAATTTCAAAAATAATTATATGGGAATTTTATATTCAAGACTTATAACTAGGTCAAGACTGCTAGATCAAAAATTTTATATCTATGGTTTCTTATTGAAAACACATGATCTGGGCTTCCCTGGTGGCACAGTGATTGAGAGTCTGCCTGCTGATGCAGGGGACGCGGGTTCGTGCCTCAGTCCAGGAAGATCCCACATGCCGCGGAGCGGCTGGGTCTGTGAGCCATGGCCGCTGATCCTGCACGTCCAGAGCCTGTGCTCCGCAACGGGAGAGACCACAACAGTAAGAGGCCCGTGTACCGCAAAAAGACAAACAAACAAACAACAAAACAAAAAACAAAACAAAAAACACATGATCTTAGATGATAATTTAGATAAACACATAATGAGGGTATGGACATTCTTAGGTATTTTTTTTCTTACAAATAAATTTTAGAATCAGTATCTCAAGTCACTGTGTGTCATCACAAATAAGATTGATAGTTTGATTGGCATGTCATTGCATTTACAGATCAACAATTCTTTCTTCACTTCCTAAGAATATTTGCTTAAAATTATAAGTTGATTTTGAGTTTTATCAAGTAGCTTTTTACAACTATCAACATGTCATTTTAATCTTTTCCCCATTAGTCTAATAGTTTGATAAACTGTTGGAGAACATTTGCCTTGGTAATATATTATATATATATATATAATAATTTTCACTACTAGAGAAAAATTGCACTTATGGTCCCATATGAAATAAAATTCTACTCATATTTGTTCTATATTTGTTTTAATATCAGAGTTTTTCTGGATTTATAAAATGACATTTTCTATATTCAACAACATTTATTGTTTCTGAGGAACTTAGTTACAGGTGTGTTAGAAAGAACATAAATAAAACTATTTAGGATTAGATCTATGAACTTTGGGGCAATTGTAATTTATTGCATTGTCATACTGTTCAATTTTTATTTTAACAATTCTTTTCAGGCAATTTTGATCATTAAAAATATTTTAGAACAATTTGCCTTTGTTGATAGTTTCAAAATAATTAACAACATGTATTATATAAGTGCTCATTACAAATCCAAACAAAACAATTTCTTCTCCTACAGCAACATCCTTGGTTTTCCTAAATAAATATTTCTGTTTACCTTTATTTTAGAGATATTTATCCATAAGGTTGTCTATATTTAAAAATAAGGTGTCAATTCTGTTTTTTTCAAATATTCATTGTGGTTATTTTACTAAAATTTAACAAACATTATTTGTTTCTAATTTTTCTTTCTATTTTTACAATAAAGGAATTATTTTGTTCAGAGTGTTTTTTGCATGTGATCACACCTTTGTTCGTGTTTTATAAGTACTAACGGGTGATATTCTTACTGCTGTTATGTTTTAAATATTTTGTAGATGAAAGTTAAAGCTATGCCGCAGCTTCCCAATAGCCATCCATTTTACATTTGGTGGTGTATATATGTCAATGCTATGCTCTCACTTCATCCCAGCCTCCCCTCCCCTCCCCAGGTCCTCAAGTCTGTTCTCTAAGTCTGTGTCTTTAAAGTTATTTAGATGCACATTTTGTTAAATTCCAATTTGTTGAAACAATTTGGTTTGAAGATTTTTTTAATGTATTATTATTCCAATGACAAATATGGACTTTGATGACTGATCTGCATTCGGGTTCTGGTGGCTGGCTAACGAAATCTATTGACATCTCTCACTTTGCACAATGCTTGATACATATTTAGTACTCAGTAAATGATGATACCATTAGTAGTTCTTATCTATGTTATTATTACTTTTATTATTCCCAAAGACTATCATCTACATGATATGCTCTCTCAAAATTATTGACATTTGATTTGTGTCTCAGGATGTAAACACATTTATAAATGTTCCAAGGGTACTTGTGGAAAAGGCATATTATATTACTGTAGTACAGGCTGAGTTAAAAAATACTCATACTAACACTATTGCTATAACTATTCCTAGAACACTATTCCTATAACTATTTTCCTTTTTTAAAAAATCTCACTATGAGAGCTTGAGAAATGTAAGTTTCTCCCACCATTTTTCTTTAAGTTGTCCAGTTATATGATCTTCACATGACTTAAGTGTCTTTCATTCCAATGATTTTGTTACTCTTGTTTATTTCATTATTTGTTAAATGGCTCAAAAGTTCCATAATAATGGTACATAATATGAAAATGATACATAACATTTAATGTGAAAGATACTGTTACAGAATACCTTGTTTCATGTAATTTTCTCCTGTCACTAACATCTTCACAACTGATGCGGAGCAGTTTTCTAACAAATTTAATGAATTTTTAAAGGAAGACATTCTTAAGTGAGGAAGTTTAAATATATACGTATTTTAAAAGTACTTGCCTTAAAGAAACATGATTGACATATCTTGTTTCATTACTGATGCTATGAGAAGAAGGTACAAGAGCATCCGATTTCACTATGAAATACATGCTATGAAACAGGAAACTCACTTCAATTGCATTAATTGAAAATTTGTAGCTTGGAATATGCACTAACATAATGCTAATGCTTGTAGTGCTACATATTTCAAGTAATATTCCCTTAATTCGACATTATTTCAAGTGGGCTGAAAAGTGTTTTTTTTGAAATAACAGAAAGACCCACATTTGCTATGTTATTATAGAAAGTACATACCATTTGACAGTTTCTACTGTGGGATAGAATAACATTTCTGTCTAGTGAACATTACTGATTGTAAGAAAGTCTAATGAACATTATTGATTGTAAGAAAGTCTTTATATAATGTGCTATCAACATGTGCTCATGTTAGAGAAGATTATGATATGAATGGGACAATCTTAAAATTGTTTATCATTAGAAAAAATGTTACAATACCCATTTTATTAGAAAGAGATTTAATCTGATTTAAGGAAAAGATAAAATGAAATAATGTTCCTTGATCTTGGTGCAGAGCAGTGTGGGTGATGGTCCATAGGATTACACAGCAAGAGGTGATCAGTGTAAAAATTGGAGGAAATTTTCTTTAAGTACTATTCCAAAGTTGTTTCCAATTACTTGCTGAAGTAAATTTGGAAACTAACCGCACAATAACATTGTAATTACATCTAGTTCAATTTGAATGCATATTGCTGATAATTTGCAAATTGATTTTTATTTCTGAAGAGTATAGCAAAGTGCCTGTTCATGGTGGGATACCCTCAGGAATCACACATTATAATTACTTGTCCAAACATTTAGTCTCAGTTTTAAGCTTAAACATCTATACCATTTTAATTATTAGCAGGCAAAAATGGAAACTTTTCCCATCCAAGGCAGTTAATTATGCATTGGTTTGAACTCACTTCTGCCATCTAGAGTGAGTTTATTTATCCTCAACTATGCACGTTTGTATTTTATTTATGAAATTCCTGAGGAAGAAAAAATTACCTCTAGTTATTGAGAGGCCTGAAAAAGGTGGCCTCAACTAATACTTCCTGCCAAGATTTAAGTGTTCACACCTGACAGAGCAGGTAAGCAAAACCCCTCTCCAAGAACAATGCTCATTTGGTGACATAATGTCAGGGGGCGTAAGACAGCATCAAGGTTGCATTGGGACCCTGATTTCCTTAACTGCATAAAGAACCAGCACAAAACAAAAACTCTCTCCAATTTTGAATCTCTTACCCTTGCACTGTACGTAGCACACTCAATAAGTGTGCTCCAAGCTGGTATGGAAAAGGTAAGAGGGAAAATGCCACCTGTACACCCTGTAGGACTGAGCAGTCTCCTCCTAGGGCTCTCTGAGGACTCCACAGCCCTGGAGCTGCTGGGAACAATTACATCATCAAATAGGCAGAAAGGGAAGGACATTTTCTACCTAGCTCCCCCACCTCTTTGAGAGCTGACAGGACTTCTGTATAAAAACAAACAACAAACAACAAGCTGGAAGAGTTTAGCCAAGGAGTCTTGGAATCCCATCTTCTGCCATGCTTGATTTGGGGCTCCTTAGAAATAATAAAAGATTACTTACAGTGTAAAAAGACTAAAGTATAAATATTCCTCCAAAACAGTTAAAATACTTTCACACACATTTGCTGAAAACAAGAAACAGTTAAGGTTGTACAGATTGCCTTTCTTGAAAGATAATTACCAGATACGCATTTTGATGTTGTCAAATATATATTGTGCAAGAGGTGGAGGAATGGGATGAAAAGTGTGAAATCACTGCAGTTACTGAATTGATTTATTTTGCCTTATGCACATGGGTATATGGGGATAACATTTGTGAAAATAAAGATAGTCTTATAATTAGAAAGATGTTTTGTAATCATGAAAGTGTCCTGGCAAGCACTTTGTTTTAAAGAAAAATTATTCTTGAGGGGGTAACACATCATTAAACCTGTGCAGCATGTTGGGGTTAACTGTTTGCTTCATTTGGCTGGTCCTTCAATCAACCGAAGAACATACTTATGGACTCGATGAGGAGTTTTTCTCTCTTGGGGCTGCCTTCCATTTCCTAGGAAACAATCAGTAAGCATCAATCAACTGAGATTGAAATGCAGCAATAAAGAAAGATATGCATCCCAGAGAATGCATATGCAGTGCTGAACTGAGGGAACCCATGGGACTAAACTTTAAGTAGAAAAGACGATGTAAGCATAATTTCAGAGATATTCAGTACTAAATCTATAAAAAGATGCATTAACCAATGCTGTCATTTTTAAGTTTATGGCTTGTCCTTCATTTTTATGGAAAAGATAAGAAAGGAAAATAGTTTGTCTTAAAAATTCAGCCCATAAATTATATATGAACGTGGCATTTCCACACTTTGATGTAGCACACTTTATCAGGCACACAAAAATCATATCTGAGTTTTTGTTACTTTGTTGCTTGGTTGATTTATTTGTTTTCAGGCTAACTGGAATTCAAGGCAATAGTATCAAAGGGAACACAGGGCTGTTCCTATTGTAAACCACAGCCCGCTGTGGTGTTTATGGGAAAGTATAACATAAAATATTTGAAATAAAATATTCATGGACTTGAGATTTGCTTTGATAAGTCCATGAAAGCCATGGAACCCTTCCTGAAAAATGTATATAAACATATACAGTTCACATAAGCACATACAAATACAACGTTTTACATAATTTTTAGGAGGGCATACAAAGAAATAATTACAAAAGAAAAAATTAAAAAAATCTTTTGGAAAAGCCTAACAAAGTATATGTGGAAAGTACATGATAAAAAACTAGTAAATGTTGTAACAAGAGATTTTTTTTAAAAAGAAGAACTATAACCTGTGTCTGAATGTTTATGTCTTTGCCTGAATACTGTTAACAGTGAAAAATTCTACAAACTGATTGATCACTGCAAAAAATTTAAGAAAACATGAAATTTTATAAGAAGACAGGAGTGTTAACCAGAAGAAGAAATGTGATAAATGCTAAAACCCAATTAAAAAAAGTTAATTGTTGAGGTCAAAATATGCTAGAACAAGAAAATTAACTTCTAGTTTTCTGAGAGTGTGTTATGTGTCAGGAGTTATTTAAATACTTAACACATATGAATCCATTTGTTCTTCACAGAAACTTTTGAGGCAGAAGAAGAAATTGAGGCATGGAGATGTATCACACTAGAAATGGGATTATCTGGAGGTGATATAAACACATAAACTGTACCAGAACCAGAACTCAGTATATTATTCAGTGTATTATATTACCTTTCTGTATAAAATTATAGTAATTAAAATGGAAACTGTACAATTAATAACAGGTTGATGGGCAGAAAAAGTACTTCTGAAACAGAACTGCTTATATAAAATAACACTTCGTATATGAAGAGGGAGTCTCATAAGTAAATCAACGTTATTTGAGCACCATAAGGACAAAATAATCAATCAGATTATTTAAATAATAATGTCTTAAGTAAAAGTCAGATGTTATTACTTCTTTGTTCAAATCTTATGGTTTCTGATCTCACTCAGTGTTTAAGACAAAATTCTGCAAAGGTCTTTATAAGATCTAAATCAACTGGCCCTCTGTCAGACTCTAGGAGTTTTCTTCCCAGGATCCAATTCCATTGCTCCCTTTCAGCAATAGAACCCCTGAGGGTTTCCTGGACAATGGGCATCCCATATGGGATTATATTTCCCAGCCTCCTGTGCATCTAGGATCTCAATGTGGTTAAGGTTTAGCCATGCTGTGCAAGAGAACATAGTGTGTTTTCATATCTTGGCTATTGTGAATAATGCTGTGATGAACATGGCATTTCAGATACCTCTGAGATTTGTTTTCATTTCCTTTGCATATATACCCAGAAGTGTAATAGTTGTACCTTAGGGTAGTTCTGTTTTTAATTTTTGAGGAACCTCCATATTGTTTTTTTTTACAGTGGCTGCACCAATTTACATTCCCACCAACAGTGCAAATGGTTCCCTCTTCTCCACAGCCTTGCCAATACTTGTTATATTTTTGTCTTTTTGATATAGCCATTCTGGCAGGTGCAAGGTGATATCTCACTGTGGTTTTGATTTGTGTTCCCCTGATTAGTTATGCTGAGCATGTTTACATGTGCATGTTGGCCATCTGTATATCTTCTTTGGAAAAATATCTATTTAGGTACTTTGCCCAATTTTAATCAGGTTACTTGATTTTTTGCCATTGGGTTATAGGAACTTCTTATATGTTGTGGATATTAACCCCTTATCAGATATACAATTTGCAAATATATTTTTACCATTCCTATGGTTGTCTTTCATTTTGTTGATGATTTCCTTTGCCTTGCAGAAACTTTTTAGTTGATATAGTCTCACTTGTTAGTTTTTGCTTTTGTTTCCTGTGCTTTTCATGTCATATCCAAAAATTATCACAGGGCCAATGTCAAGAAACTTTTCCCTATGTTTTCTTCTAGGAGTTTTCTGATTTCGGATCTTACAGATCAGTTTTTAATACATCTTGAACTGTATTTGTGAGTGGTGTAAGATAGGGGTCTAGTTTCATTCTTTTGCATGTGGCTGTCCAGTTTTCTCAATACCATTTATTGAAGAGACTGTCCCTTCCCTATTGTTTGTTTTTGGCATTCTTGTCAAATATTAGTTGACTGTATATGCATAGGTGTATTTGGGCTTCTCTATTCTGTTCCACAGATCTATGTGTCTGTTTTTATGTCAATTCCATAGTATTTAGATTGTTATAATTTTGTAATATATTTCAAAATCAGGACATGTGATGCCTCCAGCTTTGTTCTTCTTTCTCAAGATTGCTTTGGCTATTCAGTCTTTTGTGGTTCCAAATTAATTTTAGGAGTGTTTTTCCTATTACTTTGAAAAATGCCTTTGGAATTTTGATAAGGATTGCACTGAATCTGTAGAATCCTGGGTCATATGGATATTTTAATATTATTTCTTTTAATCCATAAACACTGGCTATCTTTCTATTGATGTCTTATTCCAAATTTATCAATGTCTTATAGTTTTCAGTGTACATGTCATTCACCTCAATAGTTACATTTATTCCTAAGTTTTTAAAATTCTTTTTTGATGCTATTTTAAATGGAATTGTTTCTTAATTTATTTTCCAGATAGTTTCTTCTTATAGTTTGTATAGAAATAAAACACATTTTCATGTTAATTTTGTATCCTGCCATTTTACTAAATTCTTGTATCGATTTTAACAGTTTTTTGGTGGAGTTTTAAAGGTTTTCAATATATAATAAGTTCATGTCATCTTAAAATTTTTCCTGAATTAGATGACTTTTATTTATCTTTCTTTCTATGATTAGAATTTCCAATACTATGTTGAATAGAAGTGATGAGAGTTGGCATCCTGTCTTGTTCCTGATCTTGGAGAAAAAGCTTTTTGCTTTTTGTGTTGAGAATGCTAGTTGTGAGCTTTTCACAGATGGCCTTTATTACTTTGAGGTACATTCCTTCTATTCCTCATTTGCCAAGAGTTGCTATCATGAAAGGATGTTGAATTTTGTCAAATGCTTTCTTACATCTATTGAGAGGATCATACGATTTTTACTCTTCATTATGTTAATGTGATATATCCTGCTTATTTATGCATATGTTGAATCATGCTTGCACCCCAAAGATAAATCCCACTTGATCATGGTATTTGATCCTTTTTATGTGAGATTGAGTTCAATTTGCTGGTATTTTGTTGAGGATTTTTGCATCTATGTTAATTAGGGATACTGGTCTATAATTTTTTTTTTTTTCTTGTGTGGTCCTTACCTGGCTTTGGTATAAGGTTGATGCTGGCCTCACTGAATAATTTTGGAAGTGTTTCTTCCTATTAAAATTTTTGGAAGAGTTTAAGAAATATTTTTCTTTAAAAGTTTTGTAGAATTCATCTGTGAATCCATCTGGCACTGAGGTTTTGTTGAGAAATTCTTGATTGCTCTGTCAGTTAAACTTGTTAGTGTATAATTGTTAATAGTAGTCTCTTATGTTCCTTTGTATTTCTGTTCTACCAATTATTAAGTAACCTCTTTCACTTATAATTTTATCTATTTGAGTACTCTCTTTTTCTTCTTGTTGGTCTAGCTAAAGGTTTGTCAGTTTTGTTTATCTTTTCCAAAACCCAGCTCTTAGTTTTGTTGATCATTTTTATTGTCTTTCTAGTTTTTTTTTTTTTTTTTCTGCTCTAATCTTCATTATTTCCTTCCTGCTGCTAACTTCAGGCTTAATTTTTTCTTCTTTTTGTAATTCCTTGAGGTATAAAGTCTGGTCATATATTTGAGATTTCTCCTTTTCTTTTAATTAATGAAGGCATTTATATCAATAAACTTACCTCTTAGAACTATTTTTGCTACATTCCATAAATTTTGGTATGCTATTTTCCATTTTTGTTTGTTTCAAGATTTTTAAAAAAATTTTCCTCTTGATTTTTTTTTTTTTTTTGACCAATTGGTTGTTTAAAAGTGTGTTTAATTTCCACATACTTGACTTTTCTGATTCTCCTCCTGTTACTGATTTCAGTTTCATGCTGTTGTGGTGAGAAAAAATATTCACAATGATTTCAATGTTTTAAATATGTTAATACTTGTTTTGAGGTCCAACATATGATCTATCCTGGAGGATGTCCCTGTATGTTTAAAAAGAATATTTATTCTGCTGCTATGGAATGTAATGTTCTATATATGTCTGTTAGATATTTTTGGTTTATAGTGTTAATCAAGTCTGCCGTTTTCTTATTGATTTTTTGCCAGGATAATCCGCCCACTGATGAAAGTGAGTATTGAAGTCCCTTACTGTTATTTTTGGCGTCTGTTTCTCCTTTCAGTTCTGTTAATATTGCTTTATATATGTAGATGTTCCAATGTTGGGTGCATATATATTTACTATTGCTATATCTTCTTGATGAATTGACCTATTTTCCATTATATGTTGTCCTTCTTTTTCTTTAGTGACTGATTTGACTAAAAGTATATTTTGGCTGATGTAAGTAAAGATACTCCTGCTCTCTTTTGATTATAATTTTCATGGAATATCTTTTCCCATTCCTTCACCTTCAGCCTATGAGTGTTCTTAAACTTAAAATAAGTCTCTTGTAAGCATCATATTGTTGAAACCTGTTTTCTTTTATCCATTCAGCCACTTATGTCTTTTGATATGAAATTTTAATATAATTTTAATTAAAGTAATTAATTATAGATATTGTCATAACCTTAAGTATTTGTTGATAAACACTAATAAAAATGAATGAATTACATTTCCAATGTAAAGAGCTAGAAAATAAACAAAAATAGATAAACAAAAATAAAGCTCAAGAAAGGAAATAATAACAGTAAAATAAGAGATTAATTAGGCAAAAATTTTTTAAAAAGCAGTATATTAAAATAATAAATAAAATCCTGATTAAAAATAACAAAATTAATAAATCTTTTAACTTAATCAAGAAAAGACAGGATAAAACACAAGTAATAAAGTACTAAATGATGAGACTACAACTATCAATAAAATGTTTAATATTTTTGAAACTTTTTTGCACACCTCTGTACAAATTAATTTGAAAACATACCTGATATGACTAATGTCTTAGGTAAATATGCCTCATCAAAGTTGAAACCTATAGGGGTAGCCTAAACAAAGCAAAATTTATGTAAGAAATAGAGAAAATACTCAAGGAAGTGGCTTCAGTTAATTTCCCAGAGACATTCCACAAATTTATGTAATTGCAAAATATTAACTACCTAAAGGCCCCCAAACATAGAACATTGTTTGAACAAGCTGTGATATATTCATACAATGGACTACTGTGCTGCAATAAAGAGATTGTGGAACATCTCTAGAAGGGGATTTGCAGAAATATGTAAACTGCAAAAGAGTTTATAGAATGCTACATCACATATTATCTAAGAAAGAAAGGGGATAAGAACATGTAAATGAATCTGCTTATTTTTGTAAAGAAACACATGAATAAAGAATTGGTTAACTAGAAAAGCTAACTACTATAAGTCATTGAGTAAAATAGGTTCCAGGAGTCTATATTTATAACTAATGGATAATAGCATGCAAATAAATAAATAATAAGTAAATAATCACACAAATAACTCTGTTGAAGAGACGAATCTTTCTTACTGGAGAATTTCAAACATTGACTGATAAATGTGAATGGCTGCTAGAGTTGGAAAATGACCATTTTGCATTATAGTAAAGACTAACTTATTTGAGAATCATCAATATATGGTAAAACTGGGGTAAGGCTGAGGCATGTGATTTGACTACATGCAAGCTATTTGGATAGTCTCAAAGTATCAAAGTGTTACAATACAAATTGTATGGTATTTGTAATAGATCAAATAGTAAATACAAGTCAAAAAAACATGTACCACAAAACCTTGAAAAGATCATCAAATACAGTATATCACCTCTAAATGGCAAAAGTATACAGATGCCTCTGGATACAGGGAAGACATAATTCCATTTTTGTAGTATATCCATAGGGGTCCATAACCTGAATCCAGTTATGAGGCAAACCTCAGAGAAACCCAAATCAAGAGATGTTCTACAAAATAAATGGCTTGTGCTCTTTAAAAGTGTCAGTATTATGAAAGACAAAGGCTGAAAAACTCTCAGTTTAAAGGAGCTTGAAGAGGAACCACAATTAAATGCAATACATAATTCTGAATTCCTCTATTACAGGAAAAATATTATATAAGATAGTATGGACCCCTTCAACCCAAACGGGACTCTTAGGGAATACCCTGTATGACGTCCAGTTGATTTCCACTTTCAGACAACTTATAACGAAGGGAACATTTAAATCCTGATGATACTTGATGTACCCTGCATCTGTGGAATACATGAATAGACAATGAATCATCACAAATTGAGGAGATGGACTTTGAGAGCAAGATTTATTATTTTTTCCCCTTTTCCTCTTTTTGTGAGTGTGTATGTGTATGCTTCTGTGTGAGAATTTTTCTGTACAGCTTTGCTTCCACCATTTGTCCTAGGGTTCTATCCATCCATTTTATTGTTTTGTTTTGTTTTGTTTTGTTTGTTTGTTTGTTTTTCTGAAAAAAATTTTTTTTTCTTAACAATTATTTTGTATTTTAATAAATTTATTTTATCTTACTTTATATTATTTTATCTTCTTTCTTTCTTTCTTTTTCTTTCTTTCTTTCTTTCTTTCTTTTTCTCTCTTTCCTTCTTTCCTTCCCTCCTTCCTTCCTCCCTCCCTCCCTCCCTCCTTTCTTTCTTTCTTTCTTTCTTTCTTTCTTTCTTTCTCTCTTTCTTTCTTTCTTTCTCTCTTTCTTTCTTTCTTTCTCTCTTTCTACATTTTCTCCCTTTTATTCTGAGCCATGTGAATGAAAGGCTCTTGGTGCTGCAGCCAGGAGTCAGTGCTGTGGCTCTTAGGTGGGAGAGCCAACTTCACGACACTGGTCCACAAGACACCTCCGAGCTCCACATAATATCAAATGGCGAAAATCTCCCAGGTGTCTCCATCTCAACACCAGCACCCAGCTTCACTCAACGACCAGCAAGCTACAGTGCTGGACACCCTATGCCAAACAACTAGCAAGACAGGAACACAACACCACCCATTAAGAGAAAAGCTGCCTAAAATCATAATAAGGACACAGACACCCCCAAACACACCACCAGACGTGGATCTTCCCACCAGAAAGACAAGATCCAGCCTCATCCACCAGAACACAGGCACTAGTCCCCTCCACCAGGAAGCCTACACAACCCATGGAACCAATTTTAGCCACAGGGGACAGACACCAAAAACAAACGAAACTACGAAGCTGCAGCCTGAAAAAAGACCCCAAACACAGTAAGATAAGCAAAATGAGAAGAGAAGAAAACATACAGCAGATGAAGGAGCAAGATAAAACCCTGCCAGACCTAACAAATGAAGAGGAAATAAGCAGTCTACTTGAAAAAGAATTCAGAATAATGATAGTAAAGATGATCCAAAATCTTGGAAATAGAATAGACAAAATGCAAGAAACATTTAACAAGGCCCTAGAAGAACTAAAGATGAAACAAGCAATGATGAACAGCACAATAAATGAAATGAAAAATACTCTAGATGGAATCAATAGCAGAATAACTGAGGCAGAAGAACGGATAAGTGACCGGGAAGATAAAATAGTGGAGATAACTACTGCAGAGCAGAATAAAGAAAAAACAATGAAAAGAACTGAGGACAGTCTCAGAGACCTCTGGGACAACATTAAACGTACCAACCAAACGTTCCGGAAGAAGAAGAGAAAAAGAAAGGGACTGAGAAAATATTTGAAGAGATTATAGTTGAAAACTTCCCTAATATGGGAAAGGAAATAGTTAATCAAGTCCAGGAAGCACAGAGAGACCTATACAGGATAAATCCAAGGAGAAATACACCAAGACACATATTAATCAAACTATCAAAAATTAAATACAAAGAAAACATATTAAAAGCAGCAAGGGAATGCTGAGAGCCATCCGGATGTGACAAGTATCCCTTGAGCACAGCCAAGGGAACCAGCACAGCTGTTGTCTACGGATGAAGCTCAGCCTTTATAGAATTATAATGAATATTACTAAAGGGTTTGACATTTATTTGATCTGTGTACTTCTTTGTTTGTTCGCATGTGGTGACGGAGGATTAAAACCTAGGGGAAGGCATGTAGAGTCCCTGGGAGATGGTAATTCCCGATGGAAATTTAGTAAAACCCCTTGGGATGAAGCATTAGGGGGACAAAAAAGCCCCTTAACTCCCCCACCATTACCTACTCCCCGTCCTCCAAGATGGGAAAGAGGATCAAGCATGGGAATGTTTAGATTGAAACAGCCCACATTAAAAGAGAAGATGGATATTAATGCTTGGAAAGGGCAACTTATATTTTGCCAGTATGTTTTGCTTGAAAGCAACATATATATAAAAGTTGAATGTCCTCCTAAACAACCTAAGATTTATGCATAAAAGAAGTTACTTGATAGAAATTGCTTATGCCTTGCTAGAATATAGAAAGTTTTGAGTGAACTAGTGGTAAGTTTTTATTAGATAAGAATCTAGAACTATACCAGGAAAATAGTTAGGCCCTTTGAATGCTCAAAGACGGAACAGCCTGTGTGTTTTAAGATTGTATTAGCTCACTGTAACCACAAGACCTGAAACAAAGAACGAAAGTTCTGCCAGACGTTTTGAGAAAAGAAAACCGCAGGGGGACATTGAGCAACCATTGTTATGAGAAGGCTGAAAAAAGAAAGCATTCATAATATTGTGTTATATGATTAGATAATCATTAATGTAACCATGAGAATTTGTTGAAAAATCAATGGTGTAATAAGAGTTAAACAAAATATAAAAAGGACTTTTTGCATGGCAATAAAAAAAGGGCAAGCATCTCATCTGACTCTGGTGTGAGTGGATTTTTTTTAATCGCCGACTCTGTCCTCCCTTCGGGTTATCCCTGCACTGCCGAGGCTGGACCGCGGCAAGGGAACAAGAGCAAATAATACACAAGGGAATCCCCATAAGGTTAACAGCTGACCTTTCAGCAGAAACTCTGAAAGCCAGAAGGGATTGGCAGGACATATTTAAAGTGATGAGAAGAAAAACCTGCAACCAAGATTACTCTGCCCAGCTAGGATCTTATTCAAACTTGATGGAGAAATTAAAACGTTTACAGACAAGAAAAAGCTGAGAGAGGTCAACACCACCAAACCAGCTTTGAAACAAATGTTAAAGGAACTTTTCTAGGCAAGAACCACAAGAGAAGGAAAAGACCAAGAAAAATGAAGCAAAAACATTAAGTAAATGGGAATAAGAACATACATATTGATAATTACCTTAAATGTAAATGGACTAAATACTCCCACCAAAAGACACATATTGGCTGAATGGATACAAAAACAAGACCCATATATATGCTGTCTACAAGAGACACACTTCAGACCTAGAGACACATACAGATTGAAAGTAAGGGGATGGAAAAAGATATTTCATCCAAATGGAAACCAAATGAAAGCTGGAGTAGTAATTCTTATATCAGACAAAATAGACTTTAAAATAAAGAATATTAGAAGAGACAAAGAAGGGCACTACATAATGATCAAGGGATCAATCCAAGAAGAAGATATAACAATTGTAAAAATTTATGCACCCAACATAGGAGCACCTCAAGACATAAGGCAAATACTAACAGCCATAAAAGGGGAAATAAACAGAAACACAGTCATAGTAGGGGACTTTAACACCCCACTTTCACCAATGGACAGATCATCCAAAGGGAAAATAAATAAGGAAACACAAGCTTTAAATGATACATTAAATAAGATGGACTTAATTGATATTTATAGAACATTCCATCCAAAAATAACAGAATACACATTTTTCTCAAGTGCTCATGGAACACTCTCCAGTATAGATCATATCTTGGGTCACAAATCAAGCCTTAGTAAATTTAAGAAAATTGAAATTGTATCAAGTATCTTTCCGACCACAACGCTATGAGACTAGATGTCAATTACTGGAAAATATCTGTAAAAAAAACAAACACATGGAGGCTAAACAATACACTACTTAATAACGAAGTGATCACTGAAGAAATCAAAGAAAAAATTTAAAAAAAATACCTAGAAACAAATGATAATGGAGACATGATGACCCAAAACCTATTGGATGCAGCAAAAGCAGTTCTAAGAGGGAGGTTTATAACAATGCAATCTTACCTTAAGGAACAGGAAACATCTCTAATAAACAACCTAACCTTGCACTTAAAGCAATTAGAGAAAGAAGAACAAAAACCCCCAAAGTTAGCAGAAGGAAAGAAATCATAAAAATCAGATCAGAAATAAATGAAAAAGAAATGAAGGAAATGATAGCAAATATCAATAAAACTAAAAGCTGGTTCTTTGAGAAGATAAACAAAATTGATAAACCATTATCCAGACTCATCAAGAAAAAAAGGGAGAAGACTCAAATCAATAGAATTAGAAATGAAAAAGGAGAAGTAACAACTGACACTGTAGAAATATAAGATCATGAGGGATTACTACAAGCAACTCTATGCCAATAAAATGGACAACCTGGAAGAAATGGACAAATTCTTAGAAATGTGCAACCTGCCAAGACTGAATCAGGAAGAAATAGAAAATATGAACAAACCAATCACAAGAACTGAAATTGAAACTGTGATTAAAATTCTTCCAACAAATAAAAGCCCAGGACCAGATGGCTTCACAGGCGAAGTCTATCAAACATTTAGAGAAAAGCTAACACCTATCCTTCTCAAACTCTTCCAAAATACAGCAGAGGGAGTAACACTCCCCAACTGATTCTACGAGGCCACCATCACCCTGATACCAAAACCATACAAGGATGTCACAAAGAAAGAAAACTAGAGGCCAATATCACTGATGAACATAGATGCAAAAATCCTCAACAAAATAGTAGCAAACAGAATCCAAGAACACATTAAAACGACTATCCACCATGATCAAGTGGGGTTTATTCCAGGAATGCAAGGATTCTTCAATATATGCAAATCTATCAATGTGATACACCATATTAACAAATTGAAGGAAAAAAACCACATGATCATCTCAATAGATGCAGAGAAAGCTTTTGACAGAACTCAACACCGATTTATGATAGAAACCCTGCAGAAAGTAGGCATAGAGGGAACTTTCCTCCACATAATAAAGGCCATATATGACAAACCCAGGGCCAGCATCGCCCTCAATGGTGAAAAACTGAAAGCATTTCCACTAAGATCAGGAACAAGACAAGGTTGCCCACTCTCACCACTCTTATTCAACATAGTTTTGGAAGTTTTAGCCACAGCAATCAGAGAAGAAAAGGAAATAAAAGGAATCCAAATTGGAAAAGAAGAAGTAAAGCTGTCACTGTTTGCAGATGACATGATAATATACATAGAGAATCCTAAAGATGCTACCAGAAAACTACGAGAGCTAATCAATGAATTTGGAAAAGTAGCAGGATAAAAAATCAATGCACAGAAATCTCTGGCATTCCTATACCCTAATGATGAAAATCTGAAAGTGAAATCAAGAAAACACCCTCATTCACCATTGCAACAAAAGGAATAAAATATCTAGGAATAAACCTACCTAAGGAGACAAAAGACCTCTATGCAGAAAATTATAAGACACTGATGAAAGAAATTAAAGATGATACAAATAGATGGAGAGATATACCATGTTCTTGGATTGGAAGACTCAGTATTGTGAAAATAACTCTACTACCCAAAGCAATCTACAGATTCAATGCAATCCCTATCAAACGACCAGTGGCATTTTTCACAGAACTAGAACAAAAAATTTCACAATTTGTATGGAAACACAAAAGACCCTGAATAGCCAAAGCAGTCTTGAGAACGAAAAACGGGGCTGGAGGAATCAGGCTTCCTGACTTCAGACTATACTGCAAAGCTCCAGTAATCAAGACAGTATGGTACTTGCACAAAAACAGAAAGATAGATCAATGGAACAGGATAGAAAACCCCTAGATAAACCCACACACATATGGTCACCTTATCTTTGATAAAGGAGGGAAGAATATACAGTGGAGAAAAGACACCGTCTTCAATAAGTGGTTCTGGGAAAACTGGACAGCTACATGTAAAAGAATGAAATTAGAACACTCCCTAACACCATACACAAAAATAAGCTCAAAATGGATTAGAGACCTAAATGTAAGGCCAGAAACTATCAATCTCTTATAGGAAAACATAGGCAGAACACTCTATGACATAAATCACAGCAAGATCCTTCATGACCCACCTCCTAGAGAAATGGAAATAAAAACAAAAATAAACAAATGGGACCTAATGAAACTTCAAAGCTTTTGCACAGCAAAGGAAACCGTAAAGAAGATCAAAAAACAACCCTGAGAATGGGAGAAAATATTTGCAAGTGAAGCAACTGACTAAGGATTAATCTCCAAAATTTATAAGTAGCTCAATAACAAAAAAACAAACAACCCAATCCAAAAATGGGCAGAAGACCTAAATAGACATTTCTCCAAGGAAGATATACAGACTGCCATCAAACACATGAAAGAATGCTCAACATCATTAATCACTAGAGAAATGCAAATCAAAACTACAATGAGATATCGTCTCACACCAGTCAGAATGGGCATCATCAAAAAAACTAGAAACAATAAATCCTGGAGAGGGTGTGGAGAAAAGGGAAAACTCTTGAACTGCTGGTGGGAATGTTAATTTGTACAGCCACTATGGAGAACAGTATGGAGGTTCCTTAAAAAACTAAAAATAGAGCTACCATATGACCCAGCAATCCCACTACTGGGCATATACACTGAGGAATCCATAATTCAAAAAGAGTCATGCACCACAATGTTCATTGCAACTCTATTTACAATAGCCCAGAGATGGAAGCAACCTAATTGTCCATGATCAGATGAATGGATAAAGAAAAAGTGGCACATATATACAACGGAATATTACTCAGACATAAAAAGAAATGAAATTGAGCTATTTGTAATGAGGTGGATGGACCTAGAGTCTGTCATACAGAGTGAAATAAGTCAGAAAGAGAAGGACAAATACCATATGCTAACACATATATATGGAATTTAAGAAAAAAAATTGTCATGAATAACCTAGGGGTAAGACAGGATAAAGACACAGACCTACTAGAGAATGGACTTGAGGATATGGGGAGGGGGAAGGGTAAGCTGTGACAAAGCGAGAGAGTGGCATGGACATATATACACTACCAAAAGTAAAATAGATAGCTAGTGGGAAGCAGCTGCATAGCACAGGGAGATCAGCTCGGTGCTTTGTGACCACCTAGAGTGGTGGGCTAGGGAGCGTGGGAGGGAGGGAGACGCAAGAGGGAAGAGATATGGGAACATATGTATATGTATAACTGATTCACTTTGTTATAAAGCAGAAACTAACACACCATTGTAAAGCAATTATACTCCAATAAAGACATTAAAAAAAAAAAAGATAGTATGGAGACAATTTCCAGAAACTGAAATATAGACTACAGATTAGATGAAAAATTGTTCTGTGACTCACAGACTTAGAGAACAAACATGTTTACCAGGGAGAAGGTTGCGGCGGGGGGAGAGATTGGGAATTTGGGATTGACATGTATACACTTCTTTACTTAATTAGATAACCAACAAGAACCTACTGTGTAGCACAGGGAACTCTGCTCAATACTCTGTAATACCCTAAATGGGAAAGGAATTTGAAGAAGAATAGATACATGTATATGTATAACTGAATCACTCTGATGTACACTTGAAATTAACACAACATTGTTAATCAACTATAGTCCAATATAAAATAAAAAAATTTCAACAAAATAAAATAAAACATCTTTGGAAAACAAAACAAAAAATGTTATGTCAATGTTAACTTGTCTGAGTTTGGTAACTGTGCTTTGATTACAGAAGATAATTTATTAGGCAAAACACACTGATGTGTCAATATTAAGGAGAAAACAGCATGATGAATGCAGCCTAATTAAAATAGGTATATTTTATTATTTAACAATTACTATATGTACATCTACCTGTGCATTTACCTATTTACATACCTATCTATCTAGAGAGGAGGTTACAGTAAATTTTGCAAAATATTAAAATTTGGTGAAACTGAGTAAATAGTTTTCTGTATACTTGCAGGTTTTCTATAGATTTAAAAATATTTCAAAATAATATAGTGAATATAAAGCATAGAAATAAGCAACAGAACCAATTTACCAAGTTAAGTTGACCTAAATTTGTAAATATTACTAATATATATTGAGCTTTTACAGTTCAAGGAGTTTGGATACACTTATAGCAAAGAAAATAAATGACATGAATGGAGAATATACAAAAGAAAGGAAGTCAAATACACATAAAAATCATGCTTTTTTCTCTGTAGAAATTAAATCTTATTAAAATCAGATACATTTTCATCAATAAACTAGTTAATTTGTTCTTCGTTTTTTTGTTGTTGTTAGTGCTGAAATAGCAGGAAAGCATCATGTATATAATAGTCGTTGGAGCCTAATTGCTACAAGTTCTGAGAAAAGCAATTTGACAATATTTATCTGGGTCATTAAAAATATTTATATACTCTAGTCCATTAATCCTGCTTCTGTAATTATTTCTTAAATAAAATAATCTAGAAGACAATCAAGTTTGTATATAAAGATGTTCATTGCACCACCTTAGTAAGATGGAGTAAATGAAAATATACTACATATCTTGATGTTGGTAGGTCATCTTATTAAGCTGTTCTAAAATAATGAAATATTATGAATATTCAAAAATGACAACTTTTGGACATAACTCAGTTATTAATCCCATTATCAATTTATCTTTCTATGTCAAATAAACAGCTTAGTGTAAGTAAACTATATTTGTACCTCTATTCATAGAGGTGCTGATTGGAAAGAAATTGTGTTTCACTTAAGACAGAAGTATCAAGAAAAATATTAAATAAATAATATCTATGTGAGATTGGGAATAGTCTGTATATTTTGTAGGTAGAAATATAAGTCAAATGGTTCCAAAGGACATATATTGTTATCTGCAAATAACCAGGTAAGCGGAAGTGGATACTGCATTATATTAGCATTCTTGCAATTGCAAGTGTGAGTATAGCCAAGAGAACAGGTGATATTCAACCAAATGGAGTAAAATGTCCCACTAAGATGAATCTATAAAGATAATACTTCTGGTTGCCATGATGAATGCCCTACTCCTCATATTATTAATCATGTAGTGTGCAACAATTTGTAAAACAAAGTGAATGGTTTAGGAGTAGATAACCCTGGGCAGAGTCAGTCTCTCTTGGAGAAATTGTCAGATAAAGAGTGTGGGAAGAGTTAGTGCAGTAGACAAAAAATAGGACATGAGACAATGAATGTGCATTTTAAGTAAGTGATTGCATTAAGTAAGGCAGTAATCTTTGTGTCAGAGACTTGGCTGGCCAGATAGCATCAGTGTTATTTAGGGCGGGGAAGGCAACACCTAAAAGATCAACAATGTGATATATGGTAGAGGATCTGGGTAATACTGTATCAGACAATCTGGAGACTGAGATCAACCATGTGGGCAATGAATCAATTATACCTACAAAATGGAGCCCCAGTATAAACCCTGAACAGCAAGTCTCAGCCGAACCTCTCTATGAGCAGCACTCCATGTGCAGTAGCCCACAGAGAGGAGGAATGCAGTGCATCCTGACTCGACAGGGACACATTCAGTGCTTCCTCCCTGACTGATTTAATCCACAACTTTTCCCCATAATAAACTATAACCATGAGTATCATCACTCTCAGTGAGTTCTGTGAGGTCTTTCTAGTGAATGATCAAAATTGAGGAGGGTTTTGGAAACCCCTTGTGATGGTTTATTTTTAATTGCATGTGTCATCCTGGCTAGGCTGAGTACCAGTTATTTAAACAAACACTAATGCAGGTTTTACTGTGAAGGTATCAATATTTTGTACTTGTGGTTAGCATCCATGATAGATTGATTATAAGTAAGACTGTTACTTCAGACAATGTGGGTGGGTTTCCTAAATAAGTTGAAAGCCTTAAAAATTTCCTGGAGAAGAAGAAACTTTGTCTCAAATACAGATCAAAGTATGCTTGAGTTTTCACCCAAATTAGCCTTCCTACAGATTTTAAACTTGACAGCTCCTGCAATCATGGGAGCCAACTATTTAACATAAATCTCAGTCATAAAGAAAGCACTAAAATTCTATGGCATAATGTGGCAATAGAGATAAACAAATTATCACCATTATGTTATCCTAGCCAAATACTTATTAAAAGGCAAGGTTCTGGATGAACATATATTTCATACCTTAGAATGTGTTTGTCAAAATAATGAGTATCATGAAATTGGCTAGTTGCTTCTAACTACACTAGAACAAGTGGAGAAAAAAAGGTGTTATCAGGGTTTCAAGTTCTCAACTTAAACTTATGCCATGCTGGTTACATCTTAATTTAGTCTGCAGGGACCTGATCCCCTTTTCCTTCCATAGGACTTCACACTGATGCATTACATCAGGGGTCCCCAACCACCGGGCTGCGGACCACTACCTGTCGGAGGAGGCCTGTTAGGAGCCAGGCTGCACAGCAGGATGTGAGAGGCGGGGAAGAGAGCAAAACTTCATCTGCCACTCCCCATCGCTGGCATTACCGCCTGAACCACACCCACCACTGACCCCACCCACCGTCCGTGGAAAAATTGCCTTCCACGAAACCAGTCCCTGGTGCCAAAAAGGTTGGAGACTGCTGCATTTCGCTGATGACATTATGCTGATTGAACCTAATGGGCAAGAAGTAGTAACTGCTCTAGACTTAGTGGCAATACATTTGCATATCAGAGGATGGAAGATGATCTGACAACAATTCAGAGGCTTTCAACTACAGTGACATTTCTAGGGGTCCAGTGGTGTGGAGCATGTTGACATATTCCTTCTAAGATGGAGGATAAGTTGTTGCATCTGGGCCGCCTCCTACTACCAGTTAAGAGACACAATTTCTAGTGTTGTGTGCTACTCCAGCCCATTTACTAAGTGATCTAAAACTTGCTAGTTTTGAATGGGGTCCCTTCAGAACAAGAGAAGGCTCTGTAACAGGTCCAGGCTACCTAATGATCCAGCAGATCCAATGGTGCTTGAAGGATTTCTGGTAGAGATTCTGTTTGGGGGCTTTGGCAGCTCCTACAAGTCAATCACAGTGTAGGGCCTTAGGATTTTGAAGAAAATACTTGCCTTCCTCTCAGAAAACTACCTTCCTTTTGAGAAGAAGCTCTTGGTTACTGAGCCTTAATGGAGAATAAATGCTTAGCCATGGGCCACCAAGTTACCATGAGACCTGAGCTGCCCAAAATGAACTAGGTATTGTCTGACCCATGAAGCTATGAAGTTGGGCATACACAGCTTCCATCATAAAAGTGGCAGCATTTTGTTGTAACTGAAATAGACACTTTCTATGGATACAAACTGACCTTCCCTGCATGCAATGCTTCCACAAAAACTGTGATCTGTGGACTTATAGGTTGCCTTCTCTATGTCATAGTATTCCACACAGCATTGCTTCTGATCAAGGAGCTTACATCACAGCAAATCAAGTGTGACCAAGGGCCCATGCTTATAGAATTCAATGGCCTTACCATGTTCCCCATCATCCTGGAGCAGCTGCCTTGATAGGATGGTGGAATTGCTTTATGAAGTTTCAGTTACACTGGCAGCAAGTTGGCCATACCTTGCAAGTCTGTGTCCAGCTCTCCAGAAAGCTGTTTATGCCCTGAATCAGGGTCAAACAGATGGTGATTTTGCCAGATCTCGAGGATTCAGAAGTCCAGGAATCAAGAAGTGGAAATGAGAGTGGCAACACTTATTATTTCCCTTAGTGACCCACTATCAAAAATTTTTACTTCCTTTCCCCATGACCTTATTCTCTGCTAGACTAGAGTCATACTTCCAAAAAGAGGAATACTTTCACAGGGAAACAATATGACAATTCCGTTGAACTGGAAGTACAAATCCAAATTACTTTGAGAATTAGTGTTATTATTTCCAAAGTAATATTTATTAATAATATATATCGCTTGTAAACCATATCTCAGACAGAATACTTCATCTAAATTACAAAGCACTAAATAAAACTTCTGACCTACCACTGTTATTGAGTTCTGTGCATCCTTCTAGTGAATTATCAAACCTGGGCAGGGGTTTGGGAACCCCTTCATGAAGGTTAATTTGTGTCAGCTTGGGTAGGCTATAGTACCCTGTATTTGATCAAACACTAATGTAGGTTTTGCTGTGAAGGTATTTGTAGATGTGGTTAATACTGGTAATCAACTGACTTTTGGTAAAGGAGATAACCCTCCATAATGAATGTGGGCCTCATGCAACAACACTGAAAAGATATATCAGTAAATAGCTTCAAAATAACTTAAAGAGTTATGTTCCAGCACTCTCCAATATTTTCTTTAAGCATCCCCCAGCCTGAGCACTGTAACCCCAATTACACCACACCATCTCTCCACCCCTTTGAAGTACTCAGCAGTTACAGTGATCCTGGCTCCTACCCTTCAGCTAATCGTGTCCTTCCATGGCCTGTCCTACCAGCTTCTCTCCCAGCCTGGGTTTTGCATTTGGAGGATGCTCTTATTTGACATGCCACCTTGATTTGGTGCAGTCACATCCACAGGGGATCCTCTCTTTCTGTATCTGTGAAGACAGAGCCCCAGAGTAGGTGAGAATGTGTGTGCTTCTTCACTGGAAGTGGTGCTCAAACCAGAGCGGGAGTGGAGCCCCACCCCACTTCTGCGATCCTGGTGCACCTGCTTCATATTCACTGGTAGCCTGAGCACTGCATTGCTGAAGCCCTGAAAGTGGTCCCTGCAGTTCTCTTCCTATCTTTGGTCATAGTTAAGTTCCTTATTCTGCTTCTCTTCACTGCAGTGACCTTCCTGCCTGCCGTGGCTCCTCCAAATCTGGGTGATGATTGGCTTTGTAGTAGTAGCTGACTTGAGCATGTGAAGATGCAGCCCACTCACTGCTGAGCTTTTCCTTATGAGCCATGGTCTTCTATCACTGTGTCTTTGCCTTGTCCTGGGTGGATAATGGTCAAGGAAACCTCTGCCAGGAGCCAGGAAATGTGGGAAGCTAGAGATTTACATTCTATTTTTCATTTTTTTCTCTACACCATCTTCTAGAGTATTCTTCTTTCTTTCTTTCTTTCTTTCTTTCTTTCTTTCTTTCTTTCTTTCTTTCTTTCTTTCTTTCTTTCTTTCTCTTTCTTTTTCTTCTTTCTTACTATTTTTGCATCAAAAATTCTAGCATTGCCATTTATCATATATCTTTCAGAGAAACAGAAATCTTGGGGAGGCAAACTTCATCTGTGGTCTGTTATCTTAGAGGGGTCCCTTGAATATGTTTCACGGGACTTGAGTGCCAAGCACTATTACTTAAAATGTTGTGAATTCTCCTGGTGATGCAGCCCTTGGGCACAATCTCTTATTCAAAAAAATTACATGTCTCCCAAAGTTAAGCTCATTTAGTATAGAGAATTATGACTCTTAGAAGACATCAGTAAGAAGTTTTAGAAATCATTTATTTTACTGGGTTTGTTGAATAAAGGAACATGCTGTGTTCTTTTTTTGCAAAAATATAGGTTTTATAAGGTAGTCTCACCATAATCCTTCTCCATTCAAATTATACATAAATATTTAAATTTAATTTGTAAGAGGTTTGATTGTTAGTTTTTAAATTTGAATTATCCATCATTTAACTAACCACTACTATTTAGCATTTATAAGTGGTTTTTAAATGAATATAATTTTTTAATTACAATTTTTTCATTCAGTGAAATTGAATTTTTATGTAAAATTCTAATATATTGACCATATTACCATTTTATAAATTCACTATGCATAGTCATGAAGACAGGAGGAGAGAGTCCTTACTCCTGGCCTCAGAGAACGAAACAGGAGGTGAGGAGGAAGTTTCCCATAGAGGAAATATTTAACTCCACAAAATTGCAGAATCGTAATGCTTAACCTAGTCTTCCTTTTATTATTTCCTTTACTTATTCCTGTGTGTTCAGAAGTGGAGGATCCACCTGTTTATATGTAAAAAAGCAGTTAGCAAAACTGTATGTATGTACATGATTAAAACCTTATGAAGTATTTGCTTTGATCATTTAATTCTCACTCTATGAGTAAGTGATGTCTATATAAAATTAGATTCTAGAAGACCTTTTTTGGGTCAGATTAATTAGAAGAAAGAGGTTTTATACATGATTCCCTAAACATAGCCCTGCACATACAGAGCTTGTCTCTCTCTTTGCAGGACCCCACTAAGAACCAGATTTGGCAACCACTATGAACCGGCAAACTCTTATCACTATATTCACACTGCTCCCAGTTTCCTTGCATATTTAGAATTCAAGGGATTTTTGTTTCTTGGAATTCAATCCTGGTGATTGTACAGCAGCTCATAAGCTAGTTCCTATATGTGGTGGATTGATTTGTCATTTGCAGAGATCGTACATGTCTCTAGGGAGACAGTCCATGCATGTATCTGTCCTGCTGTGGTCTCCTATTTCAGGATTCTTTTCACAATGCGGGCTTTAAGGATTTTTGCTACCAAATGCTTATGTTCACACCTTTTTGATAGCAGTTTTAGATCTTCTGGCAACTGGTCAAATGCTTGTTCTGGGTTTTATCTTCAAAAGTGGGTTCTTTTTTCAATAATAAGGAACCCAGTGTTACATGTACACTAGGAACAGAATTTCTTTACCATTAATAGCCTTACAAAATGATAAGACACACATACACACACAAACACACACACACACACATGAAATTTGCAGTAGCTCTGAATTACCAGAATGTGTTTGACTTTTATTATCACTGTGATATTTTTAGTGATCTCTATAGAAATTGAACAGATGGATTCATGTTATAATGGAATAACAATTATCATTAAATGGGTAATGATCTACAACATGGGAGAAAGAGAAAAAAATATTTTTATAGTTTTCCAGGTTTCTTCCACATATAGGTAACAATTCTGTGTACTGCTCTACTCTTCTTCTTTTTTTTTAAAAGACAAAACACCAATTAGAAATACCTGTATAGCTTTACTCAAACTGGTGTGTTTGTCCCTAGACACATGTGCCTCAAGCACCAAACCCCACACCCTGTGTGACATTTTCCCTTCAGCTTACTTCTCAGAGTCATGTGAACTAACAAGCACTGGAAAGTGTGGTAGACCCTGAAAATTCTTGTACAAGGTATAGTAGCAGCACAGAAGAAGAAATCAACTCTCTCAGAAGTTCCAGACTGGGAACAAATCAAAGAGTGAAGTTTTGCAAAAAAAAAATGGAGTCAGCAAGTTTAAAGAAATCAGTGTGTGAACATTTAACCAAATCAAGCTCAGCCATAGCAAATAGCCAGGTATTGTTCTTGGAGCATAAAATATAGTGCTACGAGCAGATCTGGGGAGAAAGGATGAGATGATTCCAGAGAAGCAATTCCCTCCCCCACATTATCCTGGGCTTAGAGACGCCCTTTCCTCCCTCACCTCAACACACATGCCATCTCTTGGCAGGTCTCTCTGCCTAATTCTTGCTATGGGACCCCTTGAGGTCCTAGAGCTCTCAGCCACTGCTACTGACCAGGAAAAGTATTTGTGTGATGTTAAAAAGGTTAGCATTCAGAAAGAAGGAAAGACAATTCATGGAGTCTAGGAAAAATATTAGATTTACTCAAGTGATATATTTAAGGTCATGCCTCTTACATCTTTAATTTTTGGTCACTATTGCAAGAATTACATACTTTCCAGGGACTACTCATTTTAGCTTCATATTAATCTGAATGCATAACCCTCTTTCTCATTTCTCATCTCTAGACATATCTCTATATTTCCATTGTGTCCTCTGGAAGATCCATTCCACTCTAAACTAACTTCCCTCACCTTTCACCTCTAATAAACACTGGACATATCTCTTCACCTTACCTGAAATGTTATTTTGACTAAGATACTTTACTTGAAGGGAATCTGCTTATCTCACACTCCATTTACCACTTGGTTAGGAAGTGGTACTGACATTGACCAAGTAGTCCTTGACCCAGTTGGGAATTATTCAGATGAACTCCTGCAGAAACATCACCTTCCTGCACTGGGCATTGTTTTCCCTTGTTCCTACAGTGTTTGCTTGTTTGTTTGTTTGTTTCTTTTTTTTTTTTTTTTTTTTTTTTTTTTTTTGTGGTATGTGGACCTCTCACTGTTGTGGCCTCTCCCGTTGTGGAGCACAGGCTCCGGACATGCAGGGCTCACAGGCCCAGCCGCTCCGCGGCATGTGGGATCTTCCCGGACCGGGGCACGAACCCGTGTCCCCTGCATCAGCAGGCGGACTCCCAACCACTGCGCCACCAGGGAAGCCCTGTTTGTTTGTTTCTTGATGATTGTTTTCCATCTACAATTTTCTTCTCCACTTCTATTCTTTAATAACCTTTTTGACCTAAATATTTAACATATCCAGCTTGCAGAATTCCTTAAGTTGCTCTTTAGAAACTCATTTCTGTAGCCACACTCTGGATCTTGTTATTCCATTCTGTTCCACCTCTTTGATCTTAAATTCCTAAGCATTTCAGTCCTCTAATTCTACCTTCAACCTTCAAACTGTAATCATTTTTCAACACATTCCAGGAATTCATCAAGACACCCATTCCATTGCATCTGTGATTTTTTTTCACTTTCTTCCTCCACAAATTGGTCTTGCATAATCTGATATCCTTACCACTTTTGATGCTTTTACAACATATGTCTTAAAACCTAAAAATTTCCAGTAGCTAAATGTTTGTGGAGAAACTGGAATAGCAATTCAGACTTGGCTAGTGCAAATTCTTGACCCCTAATCTGAGTTGGACATACTTGTCTATTATAATTTCTCTGCACTAATATCCATTCTTCTTAGCCGATAATCCCAAACATATTTGACTCAAATTCCCTACAAAGTGTCACCTTTTTCACAATGACCCAGATTGGGAAAAGGAGACCATTTGTTAGGAATTATTTTACCTGTACCTATTCCTAATCATCAATTTAAAAAATGGCTGGTCCAATCATTATTGTTCTTTCTTGTATCAGAAGGATAATAACTTATTCTACTATTCTAACATGAGAGCTGGATCACAAGAGGTGCTGAGCTAGACTTATGGAGAGTCATCAGAATATTCTCAGCAGCAGAGCAGCTTAAAGGAATTATGCCATGGTTTGATTTATACTTCAAAGATATCAGTGAGCCAGCAGTAGTGTTGAAGGGAGCTCGGTAACAACAAGGAGGCGTCCCTTATTCTGAGAACTTCATCATAATTCAGAGAATAGCTAAATTCTACGAGAGAAGGAGTGCTAAGAGTGAGAAGCAGGACTATATATATGTATATATATATATATATATATATATTTTTTTTTTTTTAACATTTTTATTGGAGTGTAATTGCTCCAGCATGGTGTGCTAGTCTCTGCTTCACAACAAAGTGAATCAGCTATACATATACATATACATATATCCCCATATATCCTCCCTCTTACATCTCCCTCCCTCTCACCCTCCCTATCCCACCCCTCTAGGTGGGAACAAAGCACCGAGCTGATCTCCCTGTGCTATGCGGCTGCTTCCCACTAACTATCTGTTTTACATTTGGTAGTGTATATATTTCCATGCCATTCCCTTACTTTGTCCCGGCTTACCCTTCCCCCTCCCCATATCCTCAAGTTCATTCTCTAGTAGGTCTGCATCTTTATTCCCCTCCTGCCCTTAGGTATTTCTGACCTTTTTTTTTTTTTTGATTCCATATATATGTGTTAGCATACGGTATTTGTTTTTCTCTTTCTGACTTACTTCACTCTGTATGACAGACTCTAGGTCCATCCACCTCACTACAAAAAACTCAGTTTTGTTTCTTTTTATGGCTGAGTAATATTCCATTGTATATATGTGCCACATCTTCTTTACCCATTCATCTGTTGATGGACACTTAGGTTGCTTCCATGTCCTGGCTCTTGTAAACAGAGCTGCAATGAACACTGTGGTACATGACTCTTTTTGAATTATGGTTTCCTCAGGGTATATGCCCAGTACTGGGATTGCTTCAGACTATACTACAAAGCTGTAGTAATCAAGACAGTATGGTATTGGCACAAAAACAGAAATATAGATCAATGGAACAGTATAGAAAGCCCAGAGATAAACGCACACACATATGGTCACATTATTTTTGATAAAGGAGAAAAGAATATACAATGGAGAAAATACAGTCTCTTCAATAATTGGTGCTGGGAAAATGGGACAGCTACATGTAAAAGAATGAAATTAGAACACTCCCTAACACCATACACAAAAGTAAACTCTAAATGGATTAAAGACCTAAAGGTAAGGCCAGACACTATCAAACTCTTAGAGGAGAACATAGGCAGAACACTCTATGACATAAATCACAGCAAGATCTTTTTGACCCACCTCCTAGAGAAATGGAAACAAAAATAAACAAATTGGACCTAGTGAAACTTCAAAGCTTTTTCACAGCAAAGGAAACCATAAGCAAGATGAAAAGACAACCCTCGGAAAGGGGGAAAATATTTGAAAATGAAGCAACTGACAAAGGATTAATCTCCAAAATTTACAAGCAGCTCATGAAGCACAGTATCAAATAAACAAACAATCCAATCCAAAAATCGGCAGAAGACCTAAATATACATTTCTCTAAAGATATACAGATTGTCAACAAACACATGAAAGAATGCTCAACATCATTAATCATTAGAGAAATGCAAATCAAAACTACAATGAGATATCATCTTACACTGGTCAGAATGGCCATCATCAAAAAATCTAGAAACAATAAATGCTGGAGAGGGTGTGGAGAAAACGGAACCCTCTTGCACTGTTGGTGGGAATCTAAATTGATACAGCCACTATGGAGAACAGTATGGAGGTTCCTTAAAAAACTAAAAATAGAGCTACCATATGACCTGGAGGGACTATATTGAAATAATTTTAAGAGTTAGTGTTACAATCATTAAAATGTGGTGAGTTATAGTGAGATTAAATGAGGGAATACTGTGCAATCATATTCTGATTTATCTGTTGAGGTGCTAGGATGTCAGTCATGGGAACAGGAATCACAGGCTCAGTAGCCTTTCCAAGGAAAGATTCTGAGTTCTCCTGGATGCCGTAAATTAAAGTGTTCCTCGTAGGTGCATAGTAGTCAATCATAGGTGCTTAACAGATAATTCTGGTTTCTGTATAGAGGACTGAGATTTATCATAGCGACATGTGGCTTCATCTCATGGATGAAAGCAAGTTCACCCAAGAGCTGTACATGGAGTATGATTAAACAGAACAGCTTAAAAGAGATCCCCATATATAACTACCATTTAATAGTTGAAACAAGGAAAAAGACCCCATGAATGAGACAGAAACACAATAGGATTAAAACCAAGAAAAAGCAGTTTACAAAACTGTGAGATGAATGAGTTCAAGAAACAGGTTTACCTGTACAGAGTTTAATTCTGGAGGAAAGAAAAGACTTTTTTTCAGGGCCATGCTTAATTTTAAGTACCTGTAAGATATGTCAAATGGAAATATGAAAATTCAGTTCTAGAATATCAGGTTTAAATGGATTTTTAAAAAACTTTTTATTTTGAAATAATTTGGGGTTTATGCACGTTTTGCAAAAATATTTGAGTTCCTGTAAATACTTCAGCCAGCTTTCCTGAATGTTAACATCTTACACAATCAAGTTATTATATTTATTAAAACTAAGAACTTAACACTGGCACAATACTATTGCAATACTATAACTTTTATTCACATTTCAGTTTTCCCAATAACATTCTTTCCAGTAATGCCCCTTTTTTGTTCCAGGATGCAGTCAGGATAAAGCATCGTATTTACTTGCCATTTTTCCTTAGTCTTCTCTGGTCTGTTAGAGTTTCTTGTCCTTCCTTTTTATTACTGTGATATTTTTGAAGGATACTGATCAGATATTTTGTAGTGTGTCCCTCAATTTTGATTTGTCTAACATTTTACCATCGTTAGACTGAGGCTATCAATGTTGGGGAAGAACACCAGAGAAGTTAAGTGTTCATCTCAATACATCTTATCGGGGGTAAACAACAGCAACATGTCTTTTCACTGGTGATGCTAGCCTTGGCCACTTGATTAAAGTGGCCTTTTCTAGCTTCCCTCATTGTAAAGTTACTCTTTTTTATTTTGCATGCTCTAGGTTTTGGTATCAATTTACTAAGGAAAAGAATGTTATTCAATAGTCTCACTTTGACATTATGGAATATGAGAACAGGAACGAGGAATCTTTCTAAATGTAAAGATCCAGGTAGATCTCTGGATTAAAAAAAAAAAGAATACAGAAAAATCTGGAATTAAGTGTTCAACTCTGATAATGGAGATTAAAATCTTGAATAACAAGGAAATATTGAGTAACACAGTTTCTTTCAGACACATGAAGACTTGCTCTAGTTGAGGAAGGAGAACGTCAATCTCCTCATGAGACACTATAAAATGCAACTCAGTGGAATCAATTGAATGAATGCTGTCCAAGCCTTTGGAAAACTGTAACCAAGTTTCTTCATGGAGAACCACAGAGAAATAAAGAATGAGGCCATAATACCAAATAGATGTGCTAACTCTGATAACACACAACTTGTTTTCTTTCTCCAGCTGTCTTATTCCCGCATTTCACCTCTCAGTTAACATAGAGAGCTTGTTCAATGCTGTTCCCTTAGGTGAAGAATGACAAAGAAAAAAAAAAAAAAAAGGTAATAATTTTTCTGAGTCTCAGGTAGTTTTCATTATTCTTTGATGAAGAGAATGTTCTTGAAAGCCATGACTTTCAAATGAGAGATCCTGAGAGAAAAAGCATTGATTTCTATCAATTACAAAGGCTTGATTTTGCATATTAAGAGGTTAATAATGAGAAGTCAAGCATACTGGGTACAGCAAGATCAATTTACTAACCGAATGTTAGTAAGTTTAACTATAAAGTTGAAAGAAGGAAATCAGAGATGATGTGACTAAAGTTTAGATACTCGTAGTTTCCTGTGAAGGAAATTGATGCCAGTTCCTATTATGAGAAGAACTGCAGACAGAGAAAAAATGACCAGGATTTGCACAAAATTGTAATTGTAAACACAAAAAGTGAGTTTACATTGTGTCTGGGCAGTAAAGAGGCAGTGGCTGAAGGAAGATGCAAAAGCATGTGGCTCTGAGGACAACTTCCTGGGGTCCTGTAAATCCCAGTATGCTATGACAAGAGCAGGGGACTGTCCCTAAGTTCCAGAGAATGATGATAAAGTGGCATCAAGCAGGCTTGCATGGATGGGAAGAGGAGGAGAGAGTGAAACAGGGACCCAGGACCTGTTGCCTTGACAAATGAAGGTGACCATGAAGCCATAGACACCAGGCTAAAGCAGCCGGCACCTGTGTTTATTCCAATACCTTGACCATAACCCAACAGAGGATACGAAAAGAGGATGACTAAAGACAAGACAAGAATCTCCACCCTTGATGTTAAGCAGTCCTCTCATGAAATAAGAAGCAACCAGGAAAAAAAAAAAAAAAAAAAAAAAGAGGGCAAGAGAGAGGAAGAGAGAATTCTTAATTGACTAATGAGTAATTTAAAATAATTTTAATGGAAAGAGGATCAAAGACAGTACCAGGTACTCATTAAAAGTGGCAAAGCAGATTTTCTTCACACGACTGCCGCAGGGGAGAGATTCCGGTGTAAGCTGACCTCAACTTCAACCAGCAAAGGTGACTGAGGTTTTTAAAGAAAGAACAGAGAAGGAACAAAAAGAGATTAGAAAGACTCTGGCAAACGGATCGTTAGAGGAGGATGATCAGAAAGTTACTGAAATGGTTTGACTACATGGGTTGGGACAAAGTATAACTTGTGGTTCGGCAGATTTGCATTTTCTTGAGCAAAGACTTAGCCCAGGGGATGGCAAAAGTTGGTCAATTCTCATTGAAGTGTTTGGACAAGGCTTTCGTGCTTTGTGGGAGTTCAAAATTTCCAAGGAGTAGTAGTCCCATAATTTTCCAGATTCAATTTTCAGTTATCAAGGAAGAATGGGATTTCTGGGTTTTGTACAATTATAAAGAAACAAATGATATGTTTTTATTTTAATACCTGAGATTATTTTCATACTTGAGTAGTCATATAATATTTAACACCACTACAAACTAGTGACATTAAAATCTCTCTACCACATCAGTGAGGGCAGAGGAGAGGGTTTGGATGGACCTGGGGAAGAGCAAGTTCCATTCCAATTCCTTTGCCACCATGACACCTCTGTAAAACAAACAGCAGGGAAAGCTGTAGACATCAAGCCACACACTATGGAAAGATAGAAACACCAACTCTATTAGTAAGAAAGGTTCAATTTGGGAGCCACCTTGAACTTCTCCAGATAAATGAAGTAAATGCAGTCCTTACTCTGTAAAATTCCATCTGGTGCTCTAATAATAGACACACTGGGAATTGCTGATTATGCTTCATTCACAAAGTAGATGGGAGTCACCCTGGAAGATGCTAACTCTGAATTCAAGAAGAATTAACTGGACCTGAGCTTGAGTTCTGGAAGGTTTAGGAATATCCTGTCTTTTCTGTCTCCCTCCCATGTTTGCACAACCAAAGCTGATTTAGCTGGCTCTAGGCAGCCATCTCTTTACCAACAATCCCCTAAACCTTTGTGATGTTGTCTGATCTTATAACACTCTCTCCTAGCAAAGAGACACCTCACAATTTGGTATGTTTGCAAATATCTGTCTTGTGCTCACAAACTGCTACTTCTGTCATCTTTGGTTCTCAGATTATTAATTCTTTACATATTAGGACAAATAGAAATGGGGACATGAAGAAAAACATATATGGCTATGAGTTATATGATATAAACATTAATTAATACATTCAAAATTTTGGTAAATAAAACAATCTAGTAAAAAATATTTGCTTGTAAATTTTTTTCAGAGAAAGTACAGAGATAAACTTGGTTTCTAAATTTGAATGATATTCCCAGTTTCTGAATAAGCAAGGACACAATTAATAAGATATTAGGACAGTTACAGAAAGTATCCTAATTATTTGGGAATTTTCACTTGACTAACAATAATAATCACTATTTACTTGTAAAATACATAAGAGTGGATAATTATTAATCTTTGGAATTATTTTCAGGAGAGTTTAAAGCTTACTTCTATCAGAAAGGATTTGAAATTTAAAATGTGACAGTATTTCTCAAAAAAATCAAATCAAATAAAAAACAAAACATTTTTGAAAGAAATAAATTAAAAGGTATATTTAAAACATTAATAGGAAAAATTATTAATATTAATAATGAGCAGTTATTAAGGATTTTGTCTAGGGATTGCTGCTATATAAATATTTGATATATAACTAATGAAATAAATTAATTCTAAATTTCTTTGTATCACTTGGTTAAATGACATTTCTAATTGAGGACTGAGTCACTGCTCCTGTATCCCCAATTGCACACTTCATAAAAGTTGGGATGGGAAATCTAGAGAGTGATTTATTAAGACGTCAGACATTATAAGAAAAGAAAATTATAGGTCAATATACCTGATGAGCAGAGATACAAAAATCTTGAAGAAAATACTGGCAAACCAAGTTCCACAGCACATTAAGAGGATTGTACACCATGATCAAGTGGGATTTTTCCCTGGGATGCAAGTACAGTACAATACATGCAAATCAATAAATGTGATACACTGCATTAGCAGGATGAGGGTAAAAATCATATAACCATCACAATAGATAAATAAAATGCATTTAATAAAATTCAACATTCTTTATGATAAAAACTCTTAACAAATTAAGAATAGGAGTGTACCACTACATAATAAAGACCATATATTGCAGGCACAGAGCTAACATCATACTCAGTGGTAAAAATCAAAACATTTTTTCTCTAAGATCAGGAATAAGACAAGGGTGTCCACTCTGATAACTTCTATTCAACAAAGTACTAGAAATCCTAGCCAGAGAAATTAGGCAAGGATAATAAATAGAAGGTAACCAAATAGAAAAAGAAGAAATAAAACTGTCTGCATTTGCAGATGACATGTTCTTATATAGAGAAAATCTTAAAAACTGCACAAGAAAATGAATACAACCAATAAATGAATTCAGTAAAATTTTAGGATATAAAATCAACATAAAAAATTAGTTTTCTTTCTGTACATTAACAATAAGCTACCTCAAAAAGAAATTATGAAAGCAATTCCATTTATAATATCAACAAAAGAATAAAGTATGTAGGAATAAATTTAACCAAGGTGGCAAAAGACCTGTACATTGAAAACTATATGATATTAATTTTAAAAAGTGAAGCATAAATAAATGGAAAGATATCCCATGTTCATGGATTAGAAGAATTAATATTGTTAAAATGTCCATATCACCCAACATGACCTGCAGATTTAATTCAATCTCTATCAACATTCCAATGGCATTTTTCACAGAAATAGAGAAAAAAAAATTCTAAAATATATTTTAAATCACAAACCTCAGGTAGCCAAAGCAATCTTGAGCAAGAGCAAAGTGGAAGGCACCATACTTCCTGATTTTAAAGTGTGTTACAAAGCTATAGTAATTAAAACAGTATGGTCCTACATAAAACAGACATATAAACCAATAGAACAGAATAGAAAACACAGAAACAAATGTATGCATATACAACCAACTAATCTTATAATAATATGAATAATAATATTATTATAATATATGGTATCAGTTATATGTGGAATCTGATTAAAAAAAAAAAAAAGTTGAACTCATAGAACCAGAGAGTAGGATAATTGTTTTCAAGGACTGCAGGGACGAGGGAAATGAGGAGATGTCAGTCAAAGGATACATATTTTCAGTTATAAGATGAATAAGTTTATAAGATGTAATGTACAGCATGGTGACTATAGTTAATAATACTGTATTGTATGTTTGAGAGAGAGTAAATTTTATGTGTTCTCATTAGAAAAAAAAAGATAACTATGTGAAGTGGTAAAGGTATTAACTTGATTTTGGTAATCATTTTACAGTGTATACATTTCACATTTACACTTAAAGTATATACAGTTTTACTTTTCAATTATACCTCAATAAAGCTGGAAAAAAATAAAATAAAAATTTGAAATACGTATGAATGATGGAGTTAAAATTAACACAGCACATTTTAGTGCAGGGATGAGAACCATCTGATCTGCAGGTATTATTCAACCTCTTTGATGTGGTTTACTCCATCTACTTTTCAGTGAAATTACCAATTCAGTTAAGAGTCAATTGTGACTTGAGGGACTGTATAACTGGCAAGGGTAACACACAATTTAAACTATTTGCTCTTGATCAGTACATACTAACTAATAATGTTGTCTTTTGGATACATATAATATTTTTTTTTAATTTCTGAAAAAAATGTCTATTAATATGAATTATTTTCATTTTTTCTCCATAATTAGACATAAGAAAACATAGGAACCTACTATTGAGCACTGGGCAATGTTTCTCAAGTCCCTAGTACAAACCATCCAGTCAAACTTTCTTTACATTCTGGACTATCTGCAAATTTCTAGATGAAAGTAAGATCAGTATTTTGTCAAAAACAATAATTCAAATATTGATGCTATTTAGAATTATTGTTTAATAAAATTTTGCTTAAAATAAAATATTACATTTATATTTGTAGAGACATAGATGGACCTAGAGACTGTCATACAGAGTGAAGTAAGTCAGAAAGAGAAAAAGAAATACCGTATATTAACGCATATATGTGGAATCTAGAAAAATGATATAGATGATCCTATTTGCAAAACAGAAATAGAGACACAGACATAAAGAACAAATGTAAGGATACCAAGGGGGAAAGGGGAAGGTTGAGAGGAATTGGGAGATTAGGATTGACACATATACACTATTAATACTATGTATAAAATAGATAACTAATGAGAACCTACTGTATAGCACAAGGAACTCTATTCAGTACTCTGTGGTGACCTGAATGGGAGGGAAATCCAAAAGGGAGAGGATATATGTATATGTATGGCTGATTTGTTTTGCTGTATAGTAGAAACTGACACAACATTGTAAAACACCTATACTCTAATAAAAATTAATTTAAAAAACAAAAAACAAAAAAATAAAATATTACATTTAAAAATTTTAGAAAGAAATTTCCATACTTCCCTATCACTACTCTGTGGATTCATTATTCTTTGTTTTATATTATGATTTTAGCTTCATTTTCCTATTCCAGTTTTATTTCACCTATTAATATTTATTTCTTCTACCTGCATTTATGTTTGCAAATCATCATGAATCTGTTTTTGATACAAGATGCATTATAAAAATAAATGAATAATAAGGTATAGTTACATAGATATTGACACTACTGAATTCATTTAAATCAATATATTCTGATAAGATTGTGCTAATTTATTTTCTTCTGAGGAACTCACAAGTCAAATTTCTCATCAAGGAGACGTTAATTTAGTTCCCTGTGGCTACGTTTAATGATCCAATGACTTTGGCTTTAACGTATGGGTACAGACACTCAAGGTTTTCAAAAATCAGTTTTATTTTTTTATCATTCTGCTTACATATTGAGTAGTAAGAACTAAGTAAAAAATTTGTACTCTAAATGAACAGATTGAAGATAATTTGGAATGTTCTATGAAAATAGAATTTCTAGAAAAGTAACAAAATAAAAATATAATCTCAAAATTATTCATATAACTAAAACTTTTTGGTTTTGTTTGTGGTTTTGTTAAACTTACTCCTTTATTTTAATTGAAGTATAGTTGACACAGTATTGTGTTAGTTTTAGGTGTACAGCACAGTGATTCAGTATTTTTGCAGATTATATTCCATTTTAGGTTATTACAAGATAAGAGATATAATTCCCTGTGCTATGTAGTATATCCTTGTTGCTTATATATTTTATGTACAGTAGTTTGTAGGTGTTATCCCATAATCCTAATTTGTCTCTCCCCTTCTCTCTCCCCTTTGGTAGCCATAAGTTTGTTTTGCAAGTCTGCTTCTGTTTTGTATATAGATTAATTTGTGTTATTGTTCTAGAATCCTCATATAAGTGATATCACATAGTATTTGTTTTTTACTTATTCTCTAGGTCTGTCCATGTTACTGTAAATGGCAGTTTTTCATTCTTTTTTATGGATGAGTAATATTTCATTGTATATATGTACACCACATCTTAAGTCAATCATCTGTTGATGGGTACTTGGGTTGCTTCCATGTCTTGGCTATTGTAAAGAGTGTTGCTATGAACACTGGCGTGTATGAATGTTTTCAAATTTCTTTTTTTTCTGGGTACATACCCAGGAGTAAGATTGCTGGATTATAGAGTAGCTCTAATTTTAGTTTTTTAAGGAACCTCCATACTGTTTTCCATAGTGGCTGCACCAATTTACATTCCTACCAACAGTGTAAGAGTGTTAGCTTTTCTCCACACCCTCTCCAGTGTTTATTATTTGTAGACCTTTTGATAATATCCATTCTGACCAGTATGAGGTTATACTTCATTGTGGTTTCATTTGAATTTCTCTAATAATTAGTGATGTTGAGCATCTTTTCATGTGCCTGTTGGCCATCTGCATTTCCTCTTTGGAGAAATGTCTATTTAGGTCTTCTACTCACTTTTGATTCAGTTGTTGTTTCTTCAATATTGAGTTGTATGAGCCATTTGTATCTTTTGGAAATTAAGCCCTTGTCAGTCACATCTTTTGCAAATATTTTCTCCCATTCTGAGGGTTGTCTTTTTGTTTTATTGATGGATAAAAATAGTTTAGTAAAATTAAAATGCACAAGAAAGAGAGACAGAAAATGAAAAGATTAAGATTTATTATAAGAAGCCTTAAAAGCAAGATGTAAGAGAGGAATGCATTAACCTAAACACTCATAATTATGATTAGGACATTTAAAAAGGAAATACAAATACTATAAATCAGAGCATATGTATTCGCATTATATACAATCACTGCTCTTATAGCAAGTTGATAATGACTAAGAGAAGTGATTAAACAAAGTGAGCAGATGTAAGAAAATGGGTTATTTCATCTACCTGCAGAATTAATAAATAAGTATATCCTTTTAGGAAGGCATAACAATGCATCAAAATAAGTGTGTTTTTTTTTGAAAACCCATTTATGTCCTAGGAATATATCCAAATAAAAAGAAAGCAGCCGTGCTGCTTTTATGGAAAAATAAAAGTGGAAAAATAATTTTCCAATATTTGCTCTGAACTGCAATTGCACATTGGAATCTCCTGGGAAGCTTTAAAAAATGTTGACACACCCAGAGTTTCTGATTGATTTGGGCTGTTCACTTCCTTAGGGGTTTATAACAATTCTCATGTGATTCTAATTTTCAGTCAAGGTAGAGTACAGTTAATCTAAAATTGTGTTCAATAAACTCTGGCTTATACTAATGGGCTATTTTGAAGTAAACTAAATCCTAGGAGAATGGCTAAATGAGGTAAATTATTAGTATGATGACAACTTTAATCATTAAAACATAAAATAGCTGAGAATTAGTATAATCTGTTTTAAATCCATATTCTAATCTACAAATTATGCCATATTTATATTATCCAATACTTTAACCCAATAATATGGTTTGTCATTCCATTTACTAACCTCCTTTTATACACTCAATAAAGCGATATTCATTCCTTCTTAAATAGTCCATTTATCTTGTTTATTATTATTATTTATTACTTTGTTATTCAACATGAACCATTCCCCCCCCAACAGCTCTCAGCTGATTATTGCTAATATAAAGAAAAGGTATTGCATTTGACAAATAATTTGTACATTATTACTTTCAATAATTCAGTTTATACTTTTCAGTGAATATGTGCTTTATTTCTTTTTGTGTTCCTTATTTCTTGACCAGAAATTTTTAAATGACTTTTGTTTGAATGGTTAAATGTGGTTTGTTGTCATAATTTTGAAACAAGTGTATTTTAAGGAAATATCTATATATTTCATATTTTGAATTTGAATTTTTGAATCAGATTTTGAATGTACCATTATTTAAAAAAATATACAAATTACTGCAGACCTCTTTTTAGATGGTGATTTCTATATTGATCATCTTATACAATACCAATTATGCTAAATATTTTAAATTTTCAACCTTGCATTTCTGTGACTAAAAAGTAGTTTTTTTGGTGGATAGTTATTTTAATTAATTTAATTTTTCCATTTAACTTACTGGTAGGTATTTTTTTTGTGTGTGTGGTATGCGGGCCTCTCACTGTTGTGGTCTCTCCCGTTGCAGAGCACAGGCTCCAGATGCACTGGCTCAGCAGCCATGGCTCACGGGCCTAGCCGCTCCACGGCATGTGGGATCTTCCCGGACCGGGGCACGAACGCACGTCCACCTGCATCAGCAGGTGGACTCTCAACCACTGCGCCACCAGGGAAGCCCCCACTGCGCCACCAGGGAAGCCCTACTGGTAGGTTTTTAAAAATTTTAACACATGTTTATCAGTACAATTTTCTATAGAGTTAATTTATCATGCTTACTATGTCAGTATTTTTTAATTAAGCATTATAGTTTTATTATTGATATATTTGTAATAATTAAATTGAGAAAATTTGAAGATGTTCGCTTTTTAATCGTTTTTGCAAAGATTCTATAATGACCCCTTAGCATAAGTACCCTTATTTCAGGAGCAAGTTGTTCCCATATGACTTATAGTAGTACCTTATGGTGTTTCTGGAGCTGGGAAGTGTCACTAAATGCAATATGAATCTGGTCCTTTCTGAATGTTTGGTCATATATTCAATCTTCTTATACCTGCTGATTTTCTGACTCAGCAGGCCAGACCTCTTCAACTGTCTGGCCCACGTCTGACAGAAAGATGGATGCCTCCAATATCTTCTCTGCTCTGCTTGCCTCTATCATGTCCAGCCTATCCTGGAATGTTTTTTTAAATGTCCTCTTCCAACACCTGAAAAAATGATGGTGACTTTTTCCATCTACAAACCATACACTGAGGTTAAAAACTGTTGCCTAAGGAGCCATAATTATTTTTACACAATTAAAATATTCAAAATATGAATTAGTTGTATGACAAAACTGAAAAGATATCTTTTTTAATGATGAAATCAAAGTAGGAATCTGCATGGCTGTGATCAAACCATAAACATTTTCCTCTACAATAAGAGTGCAGTTGATTCATATTTGGGAAAATGGAGAAATTATTTTTTTATCTGAATTTTAGAGAATGCAGAGGTTTTTTTTTTAAGTTTGATATTTCATCTTTATTAGATTCATAAGCAACATTAATGATGGACCAGGTTACTTTACTACCCCAGCGAGAAATCCCTCAGGCATCTCAAGTGTAATATCTAAAGCCAGGTTGTTTCAAATGATTGGGGTTTTATTCTGTTTGTTAATTTGTTTCAGTATCTTCATTGCATGGCTAGGGTTTAGGTTGAATGACTGAGGTGTCGGTGGGTAAAATCTCTCTCATTAACCCTACCTCATCCTTTTACTTTTCCAGTCGTATTGTCAATTTTTATTTTTTATATTTATCATCCTGCATGTCTTTTAATGTGAACTTCAGACAGTATTTATCTAGCAAGATGTTTTAAACTGGAATTAATTTGAGGCCTGATTCAGATTCTGACTTCTTCCTGAGATTGTTATATGTCTACATTGTTGGGTCCATGAAACAGTCAAAAAGCCTCAAGGATGAAAGAATGATTTCTACAACCAGTGGAGTGCACCTGGTACTTACCTGACAGACACTTCGTATCTGAATCTATTTAGCTGATATCAAATATTTTGCATAGTTTAAAATAGTTCAAGATGGATTTTTATTTACTGTGTATACTGAAATAAACCATTGACCCTCTCATATTCTTTAGATTCTGAATATCAAAGTGAAAGTTGAAGACTATTAAGAAACTCTAGGTAGTACACACTTCATTCAATATCAACTTTACCCTTTCAATAAAGTAAAATTGCTACTGGATATTATAGTAAATGATCCCTTACAATGTAGGCAAAGTGAAATGGAAACAGCAACATTTAGAGAGTGACTTTAGGGTTTCAGGGGTCTTTTCATCATAATAAAATAATGCAATTTTTTTGGGTGGAAAGATGTGGTCAAGCATATTTATTTAAGTTAAGTTTGGAGTACAAAAAGATCATCTCAAATGTTTCAATCCATTTCAATATAGTTTTTTATCCTTGTCATGTCCTCTTGGGCCTTGTGTTATTTGACACAAAGAGTCGGTTACTGGTCTTAAGAGATTTGATTTTGCTTTATGAGTTGGTAAGTTCGGATGTTTCTCCAACTTCCTATTTTCTTCCATTCTATTAAATATTCTTTCCAAAACTTATTTATGTTTTATGATAAGATGATTAAATTATTCACAGCAAATAATGTTAAAAAATAAGTGGAGTGAATGCTTCTTTAACAACAAAACATAATTTAAATAAGCAAAGGTAGAGGAGAACATAATGAAAATTTACAATTCTTTGAAAGCTGAATACCACAGCTTTAATAAATAACAAATCATAGTAATGACAATTACAATGCAGAGTGATTATAAAAATGAAGAGTGGAATATAAATTTTAGTTAGTAGTATATTAGTTTCCTATTACTGCTGTAACAAATTACCACAGACTTCACCATAATAATTTATTTATTCTCTTACAGTTCTGAAAGTCAGAAGTCTGAAATGGGCCTGGTGGGATAAAATCATGGTGGTGGCAGAGCTGTGTTCCTCCTGAAGACTCCAGGGGAGCCTCTTGCCTTTTCCAGCTTCTGCCCCAACCCCCCACATTCCTCACAAGGGGCCCTTTCCTCTCAACACTCTAACCTCTGTTTCCATCATCACCTCTCCTGTTCCAACTGTGACTCATTGCCTCACTCTTATAAGAACCCTTGTAATTATATTGATCTCCCTCCTATAATCCAGGGAAGTCTTCCCATTTCAAGATCTTTTGATTAACCACATTTGCAAAGACCCTTTTGCCATGCAAGGTAGCATATTCACAGATTCCATGGATCCACAGGAGACTTTTGGGGGTCAGCCTATCGCACATAGACATTATATACTTTCACATTGATTATAAAATGATATTCTAAGAAAAAAACTCATTTATATGGTCATATCATAGGTAATAATTGCATAAAATTCGGGAAGAAACCAACATATATACACTCATTTCAAAATCTCTACCATCACTGTTATTTCACATACTTGTTTTACTCTTGGTATAGTTTTAGACTTTTAATTTATAATATACTTGGTGTGTATGTCCTAAGGAAAATAATTGTTTTAACTTGGTCTGATAACAAATGAAAATAGGATGAAAATGAGCATAAGTTAAACATTTATAAAATAATATCAGTTATCCCATTATTCTTGTTTTTATCTTTAATTTATAATTAATCAGCCTTGCATGTGTTAGTTCCTTTTTTACCTTAAAAGTGGATAGAATATAAATTATATTGCGTGAACAGTGATGTAACCAAAAGTGCAAGCAACCTTCAGGATCTAGTAAAGTATCATGTACATCTCAAATAGCCAAATACCTGTTGGGACAGTGAACATGAGCTATCCAAGGCAGAGTTTTTGCCTTCGCTCCTACCCCTTCATTATTCCATCCTGACACCTAAAACAGTACATGGAACTTAGTGCTCAAAGACATGAATTGAATAAAAAATACTAAATATGATAATTCTGCTAGAACATTTTTTCCTCTGTTGTTGCTTATTATTCATTTGGCATAATTTTTTTTAAGTCTGCATTGATGAATGCATAACTATCTCCTTGAGAGGAGGTACTTTTACTAGACAAAACAATGACATATCTAAAGGGTTTCAATATAAATGTCATGTGTTGGGTTAAAATAACGCATCTATTATTGATCATACTGCTGATCAAAGACTTGGTATATCATTAGTACATTTACAACAACACCACATTTTTCTAAAAATTGCTGTTGAGGTTTCAAGATATAGCTAAAATATTACTGTAGCTTACTCAATGCCATTTTAACCCTTCAATTGTAAAAAACAAATAAAAATTGGGAACTGATATTAGTGTTTGCAGTGTATTCTGTTTTTTGATAAAGATGCTATCAAATTTAAGCAGGTCCCCTCCAGCTATGATCAATTATCTGCTATTCAGCAAAACATTTTACTACTGCCAAGACGCTTGACAAATAAAATAAAATGTGTCAATGTCTGTTGTTACCCTGCATAGACTCTTCTAACAACCAAAGAGAAATGATAATTTCAGAAGGTTTAGATGAATATATTTGTTTACTCTCATAAGCTATGATTCAGCTATTCTGAAACATTTATTTCATGAAAACTCTGTCATTTATGTGTCTTGTCTCTCAAAATTTGGTACATTCTAACACACTGTCAAAGTCTATCCTTGAAGAGAGAAATGTAGAATATATAAATGCACTTGGTATTAACTAAATAAGCAGAAAATTTGTGTGGCATACTTTTCTAGGCTTAGTAGGAACATCACATATCATATTAGTAGCTGAATAATGTAAAGTGAAACATCTTTTAGTGAATTTGGTAATTATTGCTATATGAATTTAGGATCCACACTATTCAACTGTGCAGCAGAAAACTGGGTATGACAATTTCCCTTAAAATAATTTATTGCAGAGATCAGATAGTAGTTTCTTGATTCCTATTTTTAAGTAACTATTATATCTCTTAGAAAATGTAAGTAAATAAGGATGAAATAAATTTATAACAAGTATATTGAGAAGTAGAGAAGTATGGGCTTCATCTGTTCATGGAAATTTTTAGTAAATTTATTACTTTCTGATGTTTTTCCACAGGACAAACTTTGAATTTATCTGCAGTTGCAGTTCACCAATTATCTGATACACTTGGAAATTAGCTAACAATTCTAAGAGGAATTTTGATAGCAAAATAATTCTATAGAACACTTTGGCATTAATTCATGAGTATTTATTATATATATTCAGTATGTGGAAAATATACATGAAATAAACAATTACTAAGAATAAATTTGTAGTATTTTCACCTGAAAAGTGGCTTTCTATTTCATTCTATTTATAAAGCAATAATAACATGTTGGAAGATGGACAATTCTGTCCTCAAACATTTAATTTTTCAACAAAATAAACATGTTTTTTAGCTCTGTTAATAAAGTTGAATCTGTTAAATATTACAATACCTTGTGCACATAAATTTTGAGAAACAGTATAGTAAACAGGGATCTAGGGTTAGTAATGAGAGATCCAGAAATTTGAAGTGACCTTGGACAAATCATTTTAATAATTGTCCACAGGCACACACTGGTGGTGGTAGTTGTATGGGTATAAACTGAGTGTTTCTATGGTAAATACTTTCAAAACGCTTTATACATACTGTCTCATTATTTAATTTTTTTAAAAAAGTGTGTAGTAGACTCCCATTTAAGAAATGAGGAAACAAATACTATGAGAGGCAAAGCAACTTGGACAAGACTCTAAACCAGATTTTTAGAGGACATCCAGAGCCTTTATTATAATTTTGAAGGTATTTACCATTCTTCGGTTGCAAAGGCTTTACATTCAAATTAACTATGCTTACATACAATAGAGTAATTTATTGGATTAAATAAGTAACACCTGGAGATGTATGTTAGAGATAAAAATCAGACTGCCAGGACTCCCTTTCTCATGACTGTCCCTTTTCACTGCTTTTCTCAGCATGTGTAGTTCATGCTCTCCAGCCCTCTGTATCCAGGACACCAGAAGTGGGATGAGTGAGGACCAGCACCTCACATGACCCAGCTAGACCACATGACCATCTCAAGGTTAACCACTGATGCCTGTCAGAATGGTTGTCTCCCCCTGTGTGTCAGTGCCATTTTTTCACCATGGGATCAGAGAATTTGCTATCGTAGTTTTGAGTGAATAAAGAGGGGTGTTCTAAGAAAAAGGATGTTCTGTCTGGACATGACAAGAAATAAGCAGTCAATTTTTGGCTGTCTGATATCTGCACACATACACACAGGTCTATCAACCCCTTTCTATATATAATATCTAAATTCATTCCTTGTTATTATACAAAAATGTTACATACAATCAAGGACACACCTACTCAAAAACCACAACCAGTCACCTGACTAAACTTTAAGTTTGAAACTTCTGTATCTTTTCTATTTCTCTCCATTTAAACCTCATGTGGCTTCTCATACATGATTGAAATCTATGAACCAACAGAAAGATTCAGTTATTCCTAACATTCCCAATTCAAAATGGTAAATGAGACATAGGATGTCTTCAAAGAAAATTCCCATTTAGAATAGTGGAAATGATAAGGAACTTGTGTGAATCCAGTCCAGATCTTATACCAAATCACTGATTCATCCATTCAGTCATTCATGTAAACAAATAATTATTGAGCCTCCTATGTGCCAAGTACTATTCTAGGCACTGGGTAAAGAGTAGGGAGGAAAATCGCTAAGGTTTCTGTTGTCAAGGAAACTCTAGCAGGGGAAGAAAGAAATTAAAAACAGACTAACTGAATAGAGAAGACGATAAAACATTATGAGGACAATAAAGCAAGCGAGTGATGGAGAAAGTGACTGGGGTGGGTTGCTATTTTAGATATAATTGGTGATCAGGAGAGCTCTCTGAGAAAGGGACTTGACTGATGAGGAAAAGCCATCTCCATAGAGATCCTTGAGAAGAGCATCCCAGAAAAAGGAAGTAAACCTCTCAAATCCTCAAGTTTTGTGGATTCAAGAAACAGAAAAAAGACCAGTGATTATCAGTGCATCATAAGCTGAAGCAGGCTAGCAGTGATGGTCTGAGAAGTAGGCAGAGTGCTCACAGTTTTAGGTTTTGTACACCGTATGTTAGCATTTGGACTTTAAGTGTAATTTGGGAAGCCAATGGAAGAACATAAGCTGAAAACAAATGCTTGTTTCATACTTTTAAAAGGTTAATAGATTATTATGGTCAAGTGTGAAGGTAGGCATCTGTTAAGGAGATAAGCTAGGCTAAAATATGTAACGTCTAAGGCAGTAGCAATGACAGATGGAACAGAAGCAAATATTTGCTGTATAACAATAAGACCTGCTTAAAGATTGAGCTTGTTGGCTGAGTGATTCAGAGACCAACCATAGGTTTGAGACCTAAAGTATTTAGTGAATGGTGTCATTTAAAGGGACATATATTTAGCGGCACAATAATTTCTCCATGTCAAAGTAGAGCAAACCAGAAATCAATTGCATATACAAGCACAGGTTTCTTAAAGGAGATACAAATGTTAGAGGTATGAAGTTGGGAACTATTAGCAAATACATTTGAATTTACTTAGAGTGTAGATATAGTCAAAGACACAAAGGCACCTATGACCTAGATGGAGAATATAGTCAAAAACACAAAGGCACCCATGACCACATATGAGAACGTATTATGAAGTTCCTCGTTTAGGTGTCTGGTAATGTAGCAGCCAAATCCTAGTGGTTTCTAGACACCAATCATGCTCACAAAGCAAGGCCAGTATAAGAAGCTGAGCAATGGGGACAGTAAGCCATGAAGTTGAAATTATTCATGCCTGTTTGAAGGTTTATGTTCTAAATACAAAATCTGTTTCTGCCTCCTATTATACTGCTTACAGTATATAGATAGATAGATATAGATATATAGACATATGTATGTTGCTTTATTGTCTCAGAAGAATGGTATCTAACTCAAGATACCTAGTAAACCCATGTTAATTTGATTTTTCAGTAGGAGAACTTTAGTGTTGTCCCATTATCACTATAAATTTAGATGATCTAGGGTTTAAAATTGAATAATATAAATCAAGGATATTATAACATACTATCCATAGTCAAGGCCACTAGGGAAACGGCATTGGCTTGGTAGAATCTTAAGAGTTATTCTTGACCTTGGGTTGCCCATCTCCAGTAAGCATGTCCAAACTGAACCTGGCTCTCCTAGTGACTTTCTCAAAGGAACTATAAGTTTCAGAATAATTATTACCCCATAATCCTTTATACCTTCTTCCCAATTCAAGGTTGTAAGCATCCAAGTCTGTATCACTAGGGAGTGTGTGAGGAATGGGGAGTTTTCCTTACCAGAAAAGCTATTTTGTGACTTCTACAATTTCCATTTTTTTCCTTAGAGGACATTGATCATTTTCTGTTCAGCTGAGATTTCTTGTTTTATGATCTACACCATACACTTATAAATATTGAAAACTGTAGCCTTTACTTGACATTTTGAAGCTACAGGCTAAACCATGATAATTATAAATTTACAGAGAATAAACATTCTTTTTTTTACATGCCCAACCTTCTTTACAAAATATTACAATTGGGCCAAAGTCAATTAAAAGAAACATAAGCTGTTTTGTAGATGAATTATTATTCAAACCTATCTCATTTTGAGATTTCCTAGCATTGACTTGGTGTAAGGTGCAAATTCTGAACATTTAATGCCCTCTCTAAGAGTCCATATCTGACCTCTCTGTGGCTATAAAAATGATGACTCATCAAAAAGCCAATTACATTTTTTTAGAAAATTGTTAATAGATTAGTTACTTAGCAATAATTCTGCAGGTCTGCTAAAGGCCTTTGGCTGGAGACAAGGTGGTAGCCGACACGGTATCAATCTCCAACCTCCAAATACCTAAATCAGATAGAAGCAATAAACCTTGCTTAAAAATAACTGAAATATATTACTCGGAATTTATCATGTATTCTAAATGTGCTAATGGAATTGAACATGCCTGCTCAACAAGAGGAAAGTGTTCTAGAAAATCATGGAAAAATGCTCCAGGAAAATGGCCAATGAAAGAAGCTGTTGGAAAAGCAGAGAAATCACTGGAGGAACATTACTTTTATGGATCCAGGCCGAAGTCATCTATCTAGGGTAACTGTTTAAAGAAATGTGTCACCTGAGAAATACTTGGATGGGCTAGCTAGTATCCTACTCCCTAGACTTAAAGACAAGAATCAAATATTTAATTAGTCAACTAAATAAAAGTGTTTTAAATTGTGTGCATAATGAAAGGAAGTATATGCATATAAAATGAGATCACCCCTGCAGTACCAGGAGAGACAAAATATCCTGGGTTATTATTAGACTCAACTCAGAGACTATGCTTATACTTAAGAAAATTCAAACATGTCACACTGAATCTGTTTTGTAGTGCTCACTGTTAAGAAGACTTGCTGTTTTAAATTCTAATCTCCCCCAAATAAAATCCCAATTAAATATCAGCTTATTTGTGTGTAATTAGACAAAACGTGTTTTTTTTTAAACATTGAAGTATACACAAATAATGATAGCCTGAAAATATATTTGAAGAAGAGATTAAAATATGGGAAACTAACATAATTTATTGAAACATACTCTAAAAATAAAGCTCTGGTAATCAAAAAGGCATAGCCTTTTCAAAGAAACAACATCAAATAAAATAATTAAAAAATAAATTCATAGGTGCAAAATAATTTAAGATATGATAAAGTCAAATTTAAAATAATTCTAGACATACATATTGTTTTATGAATTGTGTTGAGAAAAATATTGAGAAATTATTTTAAACACATATAACATACACAGGATCAATTTCCTTAAAGTTTAAAAGTTCTACAATGAAAACTACTCTGTAGAATAATGAACAAAAAATATAAGTAGTGCACAGATTAAAAAAGAAATATAATTAGCTAATAGGTATGTTAAAAATAATGCACAGCATAAAAACAAATATAAGAATTAAAATATCAACAACATTGAATATTTTATGTGTCAGTTTGGGAAAGATTAAAAATTATGACAATACTGATTTGTAAGGAAACCCACTGTTTACTAGTTTAAACAGTTCCAAAATTTGCTGTAAGTATATATATCCATTTTGGTTTCACTATCTTTTCTTTATTTCCTTTATTGTTTTATTCAGTATTTTATGGACAGTGGGCTGCCAGGCATGAGGAGATGTTTCAGGAATAGTGAAGCACCTGGTATTGTCTAATCCATGACCTGTGGTAGGTTTACCTTTGAAGGTTGCTCAAAATTCCTAAAGAATTTTACGGACTTCACTACATATGAACATCTATTATTTAATTTTCACCATTGCTGTTACTGATGGGCAAAGGAGACCATTTAGGCTTTTCAAGGATGTCTAGAATGTCCATCTAGGGAAATGAGATGATTCATAAATGCGAAATGTGAATGGTTCCCTGAAAGTCTTGTTCCCCTTGACTAAGAAGTGTTGTCTTCCTCAATCACCATAGAGGTAACTTCTAGCAATGAAAGGAAATAATTTTAAAGGAATTTAGAATCAGTTACTCTGATTTGCTTTCTCAATTGTTCAAGGTTACTGACATTAGAGACATGGCTTATAAAGAACAATTACTCATTTCACATCTCTTTTTTGGAAAGGGTACATAAATGCTATTTCTGATACTTTTTCCTTAATTATTGTTTCAATAAGCTGATATAGGGAAATTATTCTCTACGGGTCTCTAGGGGTCTCTTCCCATCTTGTGAGCAGAGTCACTGACTGCAGTTTATCCCTTCAAGGATGTTTGTATAGTGAGCAGTCTTGGGATGGAGAGAGAGGAGCAAAGGGCACATTTGTTTGCTCTCCGATATAAGTAAAAACATAATGTCCCCTCCAGGACAAAGGCCAGGAAGACACCCCTCTCCATTATGAAGGATTCTAGTCCTAAGCTTGGGTTCCCTTTCCTGTGTGACTCAATGCATCTACAGATTTTTCCTGACCTTCTTTATGTCAACCAGAAGGACTTGGGGTTTGAGGAAACAGTGCAAATGCTGATATTCAACTACTTCTCTGTCTGTATTAATCTGTCCTTTGTCTCTGACTCAGAAGTTTTGTATCTTCTACCAGAATCCATAACGTTGTGACAAGTTAAATTATTAGTTTGCAGATAAGGTAAACTCTCAGACCTTCACAGTTTTTGATAGTGGATATTGTCAATAAATCATAAAGTAATTAATTAAATTTTAACCTGATGAATCCTTGATATTTCTTATCAAAAGACTAGTCCTAAGCATGAAGAAGTTCATTTTATTTAATATTGGTTAATACAAAGATAATTTGGGTGATATTAATTGAAATCTATATGAAAATGTATGGCCACTATCAGTTCTTGTTGTTTTAGATCAAAATCTGGAACATGGAGGAATTATATAAAATAAAAGATTCTTCTCTCTTGTTAACCCCTTTTCTCTTCAGTGCTCTGCCCAAGTGAACCCAACTCACTTCACCAAGTACTTGAAACTATGACTCTGGACACCAGAGTCTGCTCTTAGAAGTAATAATAAATTCATACAGGTGGAAATGACCCACAAGAGAAAGGTACAAAGGAAAACTGCTCATGCAATGAATCTGGGGAATTCTTCATTCGAGGACAAGGTAGAAGAAATACAGTCACAAAAAGAGACTGAACATGAACCTTTTGAGAAAAGGACTGGGGTAGGACCGTGTACTATCAACGAAAAAGAGAGAAAAGGGCATGAAAAGAATGTGGTGTATAGTGGGGTCAAGTACTGCAAGAAGGACACTTAGCATGAGGACTCCAAGGAGGCCAATGGGTTTGGCAATTAGGAGGTCACTGATGACATTTAGTCTTCAAGTCACCACATAAGTCAGCTAATGAAGGCAAAGCTATCTCATGCCCTCAGTGTATCATCATGTCAACCCTACAGTGAATGATATTATCCACAGGGTAACACTTAATGATGAGTACTATTGTGATTAAATTGCTATAGAGTACCAATGGGAGTGTTCATTGCAACCCTTTAAATACCAGCAGCATGATTAATACAGAACAGACATGCCAGAAATAGATAGTGGTTTGCCACTTACATCGCTGTCAAATTTTATGTCACCCTTAGGAGTTTATTGATGTGAAATGAAGCACATTTATTCAAATAGAGTTAGTTCTGCATTATAAGGAATAAGAAGCTATTAAAGTGGGCTTATACATACAGAAAATAGTGGAAGTGTTTTCTAATATGCATATGTTGTTGCTGTTCTATAATTGCTAAGGCTATTGTTTCTATAATTTGGAGTATATTTAAAGAAGAACTATAATGACTGTTGTCATGTCAAAAGTGTCTTTAAGAAAGGTTACCTTTTAGATGCATTAAAAATGTATATCCTATTATAGGCATTTTCTGTATTAAGAAATACAATTTTCTGTAACTCTATTGTTCTTCTATTGTGAAAGCATATTTTTCTCTCAAAAATGTATACATTTCTAGATTTCCTAGACTATCTTATATTTTTTCTTACACTTTTAAAGAATAACCTTTAAGTGTTAGACCCATAGTATACAATAATATAGTAAATTGTTAAAACTTTATCTTCTTGGTTAAAATTTGCTTTGTCAAAGAAGAATGTGTATATATGTACTTATGTGATTGTGTGTGTGTGTGTGTGTGTGTGTGTGTGTGTGTGTGTATGTGTGTGTTAGACCAGGGGTTGACAAATATTTTATGTGAGAGAAAATGCTGTCAACTCTGCCAGCCAAAAAGTCTCTGTCACAATTATTCTTATTTTCCACTATAGTGAGAACACAGTCACAGATAACTTACACACGAATGGGCGTAACGGTTTTCTAATAACACTTCATTTACAAAAACAGATGTGGAGGGATGGGGGTGTGTGTGGCCTGAGAGGCTGCAGTTTGCCAAACTCTGTTATAGATAGATGCAACTGGTTCATTCATGCCGATCATTGTTATTTAGAGTAAGATGGAATCAAGTGCGTGTAAAGGACACCAAAGCCTTTAAACTAGGTAATAGTAAAAGATGTATAATTTTCAAATTACAAAATGACTCAAAAATAGCAAATTAAATAATCCATATACATATTACAACAAAATGAATGTACAACGTAGAAAGCAACAGAAAGATGACAGAAGTGAGACCAGCGTCTTTAGTTAAGTTTTCTTCCTAGGGAAGAAAAATACATTGTGGTTATTTATGCTTTGAAATCAAAGTTATTTCTAAGAATATAATATATGGAAAACAGAGACACATCAATTGTAAAAGTATAAGTATATATCAATTAAATATAGCTAGATAAAAAATTAAATGACAAATTAAATTAAATAATGATATTAGATTGTAGAGCAAAGAAAAAAAGATAGAATGAAGGAATACATTTACTCCAGAGAAAAATGTCAGCAATAATATTTGTGCACCAGGTGTTGTAAGAGCTAATTATTCTTAAATGTGAAAAATAAATTTACACGTGTAAAATGGATATGTGAGCAATGAAATAAACTTTAAAGAGGAAAGATAATTTATATATTTTACCTTTTAGAGAATACTCTTTACAATTTACATTGGATACTTGCAAGAATGGATTTTATACTAGACCGCCCGAAATTCTTCAATAGTTTCATAAAATTCAATTTTTTTTTGCTTTCCCCTCTAGATGATGTGTCTCTGGCCTCATCTGGTCTTTCTCTCTGCCTTAAGTTCAATCAGGAGGCTGGAGGTGGAGCCCCATCTGGGAAGCCTGTTGTGATCAAGGTGGGGTAAAGAGGAACAGAACAGTGACAATCTGGACCCTCTATGAGTCTGCTTCTCTAGACTTTCTGTCATTTCTGTCCTTCGGTTCTGCAAATCAGCTGAACGAATAGACAAGCAAACAGCAACAATTATTTTTGGTTGACCTATACCAGTGTGCCGTGTGCTTCATCCCAAAAGTTGTGATGCATGACTAAAACACTGTTGGAGAGTTTTGTTTAAGTTCCATTTGCGGTGGAGATGGAATATTCTATCAGCACCACACATTTACATTTTGACACTGTAAATGATTCAGCTCAAGGAAAAACCAAGACTACGGGTCTTCCTGCTGCCAGCTCTGTTTTCACAGGTCGACTTGAATGGATGTATTCTCCCTGCCAGGACACTGACCAACAAGGCCAGACACCATCTCCTCTTTTTTCATGAGAGTTTTCTGTTATTTTACAGCCTCAGGATGGGGGTATCATGAGAGCTGTGGTACAGCAGATAGATCTCCAACCACCTAAAAAACTACATGTTTACAGGCATTGTGTGACTGAATTCAATCTCAGCTGCTTTGGTTACAAAGGTCTTGCATATTTAAATCAAGGAGCAAATAATAAGGGAGGTGTGAAGGATTGCACTGTTTAATTGGAAGCAATAGAATTTTATTTTTTTCTAGACATGTGTTTCCTGTAGATGAAAACTGCATTATGCATTCCAATTCTGTCATAGGTAGTTGAAAAATTTCCCAGATGTGGGCAACAAGTTGATAAATTGCTCTGTGTTTTGAATTTTTGTATGATTCTTTAAATTTCCATCCAAACTTTAGGGGCAGTAATAGAAATTGTCAGGTTTTCCTGGTCAGACACCATTTCTAAATTTACCATTTGACCCAGCAATTCCACTCTTAGGTATATACCCCAAAGTAATGAATACATTGGAAAATTTCTTCCAAATGTTCACAGCAACATTATTTATAATACCCAAAATGTGGGAAGATTTCAAATGTTGATCAACTGATAAATGTAGAAATAAAATATGCTATGCCTATACAATGGAATACTATTTAAAAAATACTGCCTCATGCTACAGCATGACAAACCTCAAAAACATTATGCTAAGTGAAAGGAACTAGATGCAAAGGAACACATACTATATGATTTCATTTATACAAAATATCAGAAAAGGAAAATCTATGGACTCAGAAATTAGATTTGTGCTCATTAGTGCTGAGGGTGAGAACAGGATTGACTGCAAATAGGAACAAGGAACGTTTTCGGGTGATAGAAATCTAAATCTAAAACAATGGCTATTGAGCTGTACACTTAAAACTTGTGTATTTCACAGTATATGAATTATACTTGAATAAAGTTGTTAAAATAAACATTACTACAGTAACATTTCTTTCTCTACACAAATATTTTGCATGCTATCTTGCATGACAAGTAAATATTTCCCCGTGAATTATTTTTATTGTAAAGTTGGCTATGATCTCTATGAGGACAGAGACTCATAGGGCACTTCATTTCCTGGTCTTCCATGTGTTGGGTTCTTACATGCAATAGTTTCAATTATTGGCCCCTTACTATTTGTGGAGCCATGGGGTAAATCATGGCAGACTGGTAACATTCCAACACAGGCTCAGCAAATTATCGAATTGGGCCACTTTGATAAAAACCTAAATTGAGATTTAAACTAAAATTGTAGGGATAAATAAAGATGCGGCATCTGATTTTGATATAAAGCTAAAGATTCATTATGCTAAGGGTATACCCCTAGGGTGAGAGCAAATCTTCAGTTCTTAAACTGTAAGATAAAACCAGGGATGGCACGATGTAGGAGGAACGAATAGGCAGGATTCAAAAGCAATGGCAGACATGATCCTCACATTCTCAAGTATTTCCAGGCCTGAGAGGTTCCAGGTAGCAAGCCCTGAGAATTTGATTAAAGGGCAGCGAGTACTCAAGGACAGCAATTCTGATCGTTGAGAGTAAACTGGAGTCCTGTTACAAAGTATATGGTTCAAATAACAGGTGATTTTGGTCAGAAATTCTCAAATTCCAACTCCATTCTTACGAGTTATGTGATCTTAGACAAGATACTTAGTTTCAAAATCCTCAGTTTCCTCATGTGTAAAGTGGTTTTGATAATACCTCATAGCCAAAACAATTTGTACAATATAAAGCACTTACAGAGTATCTGATATGTAATCAGTAACCATTTATTATTATTATTATTATTATTTACATCTTTATTGGAGTACAATTGCTTTACAATGGTGTGTTAGTTTCTGCTTTATAACAAAGTGAATCAGTTATACATATACATATGTTCCCATATCTCTTCCCTCTTGCATCTCCCTCCCTCCCACCCTCCAAATCCCAGCCCTCTAGGTGGTCACAAAGCACTGAGCTGATCTCCCTGTGCCTACCTAAGGAGACAGAAGACCTGTATGCAGAAAATTATAAGACACTGATGAAAGAAATTAAAGATGATACAAATAGATGGAGAAATATACCATGTTCTTGGATTAGAAGAATCAACATTATGAAAATGACTATACTATCCAAAGCAATCTGCAGATTCAATGCAATCCCTATCAAACTACCAGTGGCATTTTTCACAGAACTAGAACAAAAAATTTCACAATTTGTATGGAAACACAAAAGACCCCGAATAGCCAAGGCAATCTTGAGAATGAAAAACGGAGCTGGAGGAATCAGGCTCCCTGACTTCAGACTATACTACAAAGCTACAGTAATCAAGACAGTATGGTACTGGCACAAAAACAGAAAGATAGATCAATGGAATAGGATAGAAAGCCCAGAGATAAACCCATGCACATATGGTCACCTTATCTTTGATAAAGGTGGCAGGAATGTACAGTGGAGAAAGGACAGCCTCTTCAATAAGTGGTGCTGGGAAAACTGGACAGGTACATGTAAAAGTATGAGATTAGATCACTCCCTAACACCATACACAAAAATAAGCTCAAAATGGATTAAAGACCTAAATGTAAGGCCAGAAACTATCAAACTCTTAGAGGAAAACATAGGCAGAACACTCTATGACATAAATCACAGCAAGATCCTTCTTGACCCATCTCCTAGAGTAATGGAGATAAAAACAAAAATAAACAAATGGGACCTAATGAAACTTCAAAGCTTTTGCACAGCAAAGGAAACCATAAACAAGACCAAAAGACAGTCCTCAGAATGGGAGAAAATATTTGTAAATGAAGCAACTGACAAAGGACTAATCTCCCAAATTTACAAGCAGCTCATGCAGCTCAATAACAAAATAACAAACAACCCAATCCAAAAATGGGCAGAAGACCTAAATAGACATTTCTCCAAAGAAGATATACAGATTGCCAACAAACACATGAAAGTATACTCAACATCATTAATCATTAGAGAAATGCAAATCAAAACTACAATGAGATATCATCTCACACCAGTCAGAATGGCCATCATCAAAAAATCTAGAAACAATAAATGTTGGCGAGGGTGTGGAGAAAAGGGAGCACTCTTGCACTGCTGGTGGGAATATGAATTGGTACAGCCACTATGGAGAACAGTATGGAGGTTCCTTAAAAAAACACAAATAGAAATACCATATGACCCAGCAATCCCACTACTGGGCATATACCCTGAGAAAACCATAATTCAAAAATAGTCATGTACCAAAGTGATCATTGCAGCTCTCTTTACAATAGCCAGGAGATGGAAACAACCTAAGTGTCCATCATCGGATGAATGGATGAAGAAGATGTGGCACATATATACAATGGAATATTACTCAGCCATAAAAATAAACAAAATTGAACTATTTGAAATGAGGTGGATGGACCTACAGTCTGTCATACAGAGTGAAGTAAGTCAGAAAGAGAAAGGCAAATACCTTATGCTAACACATATATATGGAATCTAAGAAAAAAAAATGTCATGAAGAACCTAGGGGTAAGACAGGAATAAAGACACAGACCTACTAGAGAATGGACTTGAGGATATGGGGAGGGGGAAGGGTAAGCTCTGACAAAGTGAGAGAGTGGCATGGACATATATACACTACCAAACGTAAAATAGATAGCTAGTGGGAAGCAGCTGCATAGTAACCATTTATTATTGCTAGAGGTTTGGTCTGATGGAAACAAGGTCAGAATCTAGTTACTGGGAAAATCCAATAAAGATATTAGTCAATCTCTGAAGCAGAAATTTGATTATTTGGAAGATGGATAAAATGTTAAAATGTTCCCCAGCATCAGGATTGAGTAGCAAGTCTCACAAACATGAATGCCTTCAGTCTTGGATCCTACAATATGAATAATCAGTGATACTAAATAGATGCATATTTCAAAGCAGCATTAAAGGGTATCATTTTCCTTTATAGGGCAATGACATGTATTGAAACTCAATCTTGCAAAACTTGCACATGAATGTCTATAGCAGCTTTATTCATAATTGCTAAAACTTGGAAGCAACCAAGATGTCTTTCAATAGAGGAATGGATAAACAAATTGTGGTACATAATGGAGTATTATGCAGCACTAAAAAGAAATGAACTATATCAAGCAATGAAAAGGCATGGAGGAAACTGAAATGCACTTAGTGAAAGTAGCCAGTTGGAAAAGCTACATACCATGTGATTCCAACTATGCAACATTCTGAAAAAAGGCAAAACTAGGAAGATAATCAAAAGATCAGTGGTTGCAAAGGGTTGGGAGAGGGGAGGAATGAAAAGGCAGAGCACAGAGGATTTTTAGGGCAGTGAAAATACTTTGCATGATACCATAATGATGGATGCATGTCATTATACATTTGTCAAAACCCATAGAATGTATAAAACCAAGAATGAACTCTATTGCAAACAATGGGATGCAGAAAAAAATTGACTTGTCAGTGTAGGTTCATCAGTTGTGGCATGTACCACTCTGGTGTGGGATGTTTGCAATGAGGAAGCTGTGTGTGTAGAGACAGGTGTATATGGGAATTCTCTGTACCTGAAGCCAGCAAGGTTAGTCTGTTATAGCAGCCACAGGAAACTGATAAAGCTTACAAAATTGTTTTGAAATGAAATTCTATAATACTATTGAACCTAAAATAAAGGTGCTGAGCTGACCCCTCCCTTCTACCCTCAATTTTTTCTTTTGAAGGAACATGCATAGAGACAGTATTCTTCTAGGAAAAGGATTTCATAATATTATGAATCTATCATAAGTAAATTCACTTCAGTTCTCTACCAGGTTGGTCTTAAATCATGTCTCAATCTTTGAATCTTGAGGTTAGTGGTGTGTGTGTGTGTATGTGTGTTTTCTGCTTCTCTGATTTACACTGATGGGTCAACATAGGACTCTAGTTCATGTAGAAAATGAAATGTATGTGTAGTGTAAAGATACTCTTGCCAAAGGAGTCTTTTCTATGTACACATGCTCTTTAATGAGTATTTCCTCTCATTTATTTGAGAAGAGTAATAGAGACATCTTTTCACCCCTTGGGCATATTTTTTCAGTCAACTAAATCAAATCCTATTTGTATCTCCTGGTCTTTCAATTATTTTTATTGCTTGTTCTACTCCTCTCTCCAATATATTTTTTGCCCATTTAAAATTGGGAAATTAACCAGTGAATTTAGCCTGAATTAGTTTTTGACTGCAGCATACAGATGAGGCATATAGCTTGCCAATATCTTTGGAGATGTCTTTAGTTAGTTTGCTTTGTTTGATCAGTAATAAAACTTGATTTTTAATTAATCCTAATAGCACATACACTACCAGATAGTTGTTATCCTTTGAAATAGTTACAGCAGGTGAAATACTTTTTCTGATACTTGCACTGCTCCAAACAATTTCACATTTCCTTTACAGCAATTGCCTATAGAGTTAGTTTTCAGGTTTGACAATAAAATGAGCATCTCACTATTTGCAAGTCTGGATTCATTTCATTTCAGACAAGAGCAATACCTAAATTTATCAACCATCAATTTTTACTATTTATAAAATTTTAATCTGTATTTTGGGGGGGTTTATTTACCACATTTGAGGATATTTTAAACCAAGGTTTTATGTTAAATGATCTAGTATTTCTTCTGGTAGTAGTTAAATAGAAACAGCTTTCTATTGCAGGAAAAGTCCTTAGACTCAGGCAGGGAACCCTGGTCCTGGGGCCTCAGGGGAGCTCTGGGCTTTGGAAAGGCTGCCTGGAATTTTCCAAGTCCCACCTCTTGTGCCTGGGGCTAGTGGCCCCAGTGCGGTCTGGACAGGGAGCTCTGAGCACATACCCAGGCACACGTGCCAGGCCCTGGTTTTACCAGAGGAATACTCTCTGTCTCTCCACTCCCACCTGATATCCAGATGCTCAGGAGATGGTGAGTTGGCACCTGTTGTCTGGCACCCCACCAGCGTGGTGCTGACACTCTGGTTTGGGGTGACACTGTTTACCTTGGGGGCAGGTCCACCTCTGAGCACTGGGCCAGAGTCTTATGTGCAGGTGGGTACATGGATACTCACCCACAGTGCCGAGGTCAACCACTCTCTCCATGGGCTCTGCCCACTGTCAGGCCAACCTGAGTCTTTTGATCTGCAATGCCAGCAGGATCCACAGTGGTGCTGACATGGGGCTCTCCTAGGGTGGTCTGAAGCCACTGAAGATGAAAGAAAGACTTGGTTCTAATTGTTCTGTCTATGGTCCTGCCAGCTTTCCCCACTCTGGAATGTATGGATGCTGGTGGCCTCAAGTTTGAAAGAAGGCCTGTGGCAGCCTACAGAGTTCAAGAGGAGACATGGTTGGAAAGTGTGTTTTTCTATGTTTACACTCTGAAAGTTGGATTAAAAAAATTAACATGACAAGGAAACAAATTACTATTCACATTTTAATGCATATTTTGGACAGGACTTGCACTTGGGGTCATCATTAACCAAGAACAGTGACAACATTTGAGAGAGTCATTGCTGCACAGTTGACAGGATAGATGAGGTGTCAGTGTAGCAGTGCGACCAGCACTTAAATAAAAGTCCTTGTGAAAATAAAGGGCAAGAAAAGCTACACTGTTTCAATAGAAACAGGGCCAGATAAGCCAGGAAATGAGTAATAGGAACACTACCATTTTTTCTTAGGGGGAACACGTGAAATTATGAAGAAATGGTGCATTTGGCAAGAAAAAAACATGAAGAGATGGTCCCTGCACCCGACAAGGAGGAGATGTGCTTGGACACTATGAATTCCTCATCTACACTGATTGGACATTAAGCAAATATGTAAGAAAGCATGCTTTCTTTACACATCTTTTTAAATCTTCATTAATAAATCACTATACTTTTCATGAGGCCACAAATTTTGTAAAATCTTTTATCTTTTAATAAAAGTGTTTATTTAGACAAGGACCCACACACACAGAAATATTTGGTCATATTCCTACACACTCCTTGGGCATAGGTACTTGTCTAGAGTACCCCTGTACTCTAGACAAGTACCTATACTGACTTCTGATTCACATAATAGTATGTGTGATTTGTACTGTAATTCATTCATCTAGTAAATAGTTGTTGAGCTCCAAGTAAAAGCCAGAAAATGCTTGCTGGGGACAGTGAAGATGGGTATATTTTACAAGAACATCCTCTCTGAAGAAATGGCATTCAATTTGAGGTTTTGGTGAAGTAAGAGTAAGTGATGCAAAGATCTGGAGAGAAATTATTTTGGGTAGAGGAGCAGAAAGAGCAAAGCCCCCCAAACTTGCAGCAACATATGGTCAGTGTGGCTAGATCTGAATTACCCTGTGGTCTGAGCATCAGCCTATCATATTGGGCTGGTACCCCCTTGTAAAGAACATATATATATTTTTTTCCTGAGTAAGATGGGAACTCACTTGGATATTTTGAACAGTACATTTCTATGATCTGATTTATATTTTCAAATGATAACATTAGTTATTGAGTAGAAATATTATGTAGAGGGGCAAGAGTGGGAACAAAGAAACCTGCTGGGGATTCAAGGTGGGATTCAACTGTGACTTTGAAAAGGGTGGTAAACTCTAAATCATTGATCAAAGGCAGACCTGAAAGAAACTTGATAAGTTGGATGTCAGATGTGAGAGAATAAAGAGGAAAGGTAACGTCTTCTAAGATTTTTCTCTGGAGCAATTGAATTAATTGAGTGCCATATTCTGAGAAATGTGAAACTGGGGGAAGAAAGGAAGCAGGTTTTGTGTTTGTTTATTTTGAAGGGGAGGAGACTTGACAGTACTGTCTTGGAAATACTAAATTTAGCTAATCTATTAAACACTCAAGTAGTGATAAGTAAACAGTTAAACTTTTCAAGTCTAGAGTTCAACTTAAAGACCAATGCTGAGGATCCTTTGCAAACCAATGGGATAGAAGACATAGGGTGGCATGAGCCCACCTAGAGAATGAACACTAAGGCAGGAAAGGAGAACAGTGAACAAGTCCCAGGTAACCAAGCATTTAGAGGTAAGACACGAAGATTTAACAGTGAGGACAGAGAAGGATTGGTAGGTCTTGTACAAGGATTGCAAGGAAGAGCCTTGGATGTCAAGTACAGAAAGAATTTCAGAAAAAGAGAGCAATGAACTCTGTCAAAAGGTGTCAGAAAATCAAGTAATATAAGTGACAATGGTCACTGACACTGGAAACAGAAATTTTTAGTGTCCCTGAGCAACAAGTGTTCACCTTGGTGGAGATAGGAGTGTGATTTAAATAGCTTGACATTGAATAGACTTGAGGAAGTGGTGATAAAGCATAGATGCATAGAGTCATATGAGATATAATATGGTTTTTATATAGAAAAAGTCACTAGAGATGAAGACAAGAATATGAGTAAACTAGAAAGAACCTAGATTCTTAGTAGGTATATTATGCATGGAATGAATATACATGCACCATACATACCAAAACATTAATACTTTGCCAAATATTTAATATATATGATAGGAAAGGTTATTGTAGGTGAACTGTATTTTGGAAACATTTTTTTGGGAGATTTGATGTATTATAGTGAAAAGAAAAGAGGGTATATTTATATTTTGAGGTGAAAAGTTTCTGATAAAATTTTAAAAACTCCCACACTACATTCTAAAATGTAGATGACAGTTATTACACTTCAAGTTTCTAGATTTCAAGTTGGAGAGAGATTGCAAATTGAAAGCAAAATACCTATCATATACTCTTAGATTTGTAGGTTCACACTCTCATGAGTTTCCCAGATGAAATTTGGAATGGCCTCCATACCGAGAGGACAAGGAGACACCCAAGAAAGAGCCAGACTCTCCAGATTGGGAGGTGGCAGGTTTAATAAGCAAGGGAACTTACAAGGCTTTTCTTGTTAGATCTCTGTGCCACTAGTCAGAGTCTTAAGAGTCTATATAGAGGGCTTAACTGGGTTCAGTCATGTACTGTCCAGGTGGTCTCGCAGCTCCCACTGTGGAAACAGTGGGCAGATGTACATTCCAAGGATGGGGAAGGGGCTGAGGAGCCTCAAATTTCTTGGGTCCAGTTCCCAGGTCAACCAGTGGTCACTCATGTCCTCTCCATGACCTCTTCCAACAAGATCAATACTTTCTATACTGATAATAGCACACATGTGTTATGCTAATAGTAAATTAATGAAAGTGTTTACAACTGAAATAAATTGTATTGACTAAAGGATGAAGATCCTATTCTAGAGAGCAAATCTTCATTAATTAAAATAAAGTTAAACTAACAAGGGTGCAGTTCCCTCTCTAATCTAGTAACCTCAATTATAAATAATCCCATCAGGAGGGACACCCATTGTGAAGGATTTACCAGTGCAGAATAGAGCTGGAATGACTAATCTCCCAATTATTTTGTCTAAAGTTGGGGGTATAAGTAGAGACAGGTCGGGACTCCAGCAACTGACTTTCTGAATCCTGATTTTCCACATCATGTCTTAAGTCCCAGTGTTTTTTCTGTTTTCCAGAAAAAGAGCCAAGCTATGAGAAACTAGACTAGAAATCTTTAGAGCATACATTCTCTGCCATTATCCTAATACGGATCATGGTTAGATGAGAAAGACATCGTACCTTTCTGCCAATGGATGAGGTTGGGGGCAGGTGGGGCTGAGCTTCCTGTCCTGCCTCATATCACTCCATCCCTAGTATAGGTGTCTCTCCCCTCTCAGGACAGAGGTGTTTTGTATCTTGAAGGCAGGTTAACCAAATAGGTTAGCTAGAAGAGGAGGGCAGAGTGGTTTGTTGCTGGATCATTTGGGTCTTTCTAAATCAGTTCCAGGATTTAGGTGTGGTGAGGAGTAAGGTACAGTTAGGCTAAGTTGTCATGCATTTGATGGAAGTAAATGTATACCATGGGATCATGTGATCCATGAGATACTTGACTTAGTACAGGACTTTTACACAGGTTGGGAAAACTAGTAAACTATGACACACAATTTTTTGAGTTTCTCATATGACCCCTATCTTGCTAAGAATTTAATTGCATCTTTCTCTCTTTGAGCCAAGATCCTATTTCTACACTTGTCAGTGTGGTACATTTTAGAAGGCAGTGAGGAGCTAACAACATACACCATCACAGCACAGGTACCACACTGAAAACATACCAGGAGTTAAGTCTCTTCAGTATGGAAATAACGGAATTAATCCTTGGGACAAGAGCAAAGCAAGTGAAGACAAGAATATTAAAATGGTCTCTAGGTCCTTTTGTCTGGTCAGCTAATTACGTGGTACCAAGGAATAACCTGCACTTAGCTGTCTGGGGCTTAGAGAGGAGGTCTTGGATGGGGATATAAATTGATGAATTGTTGGCATAGAGGTGTTATTTGAACAGAAGTTCCTACAATTAGAAAGGAAGTGCCTACACAATGATTTTAAAATGAGCATCCAAAGTGTGGAAAAGAAATCAGGAAAGTGTGCTATCCAGGAAGCCAAAATGAGTGTGTAAGAATTAGTGACCTCTCTATTCCTAGGATGGAGGAAAGGTGAGAGCTCTTCTCTCATAAGAGGCCTGACGTTCCTGTCATGAGGAAGAAACCAAGGGCCAGATTCCTGATTCAAAATCAGAGGCTGGGGCTTCCCTGGTGGTGCAGTGGTTGAGAATCCGCCTGCCGATGCAGGGGACACGGGTTCGTGCCCCGGTCCGGGAAGATCCCACATGCCGCGGAGTGGCTGGGCCCATGAGCCATGGCCGCTAAGCCTGCGCGTCCGGAGCCTGTGCTACGCAATGGGAGAGGCCACAACAGTGAGAGGCCCGCGTACTGCAAAGAAACAAAACAAAGAAAAAGAAAAAATCAGAGGCTGCTTTAGGGCTTCCTCACTTGTACAAGTTGAAGAAAAAGATACAGATTTTATGCAATTACCCTCTAGGGGGACTGAATGACACAGATACACTCTCACAAGCAGGATATGGATCCCTAGCTTGCTATCAGCTCTGTACTACCCTCAATATAACCATTTAGCAAAAGTTCTAAACAATTGTACAAATATTTGTTCTCAGAATTGAGTGGAGATAGCTATAAAGCAACCAAACTAGAAAGGAAACATAAAAGAGTTTAAAAATTAAAAGAAACAACAAAATAAAGCAAATAATAATGCTTACTAACTATATTTTCAAACAAAATTTTGAAAACATTTAAAGAATATTAACACTAAAAAATAAAGTTACTAGCATCCACAATGAAAAGGTAAATTCACACAAGATCAAATGAAATATTTTTTAAAAGCTAACAAAACCTTAAAATAAATATGTTCAGGATTCTCAAAGAGAAAAAGGAAGGAAAATCATCCCAAAATGGTAATATGAAGTTATGAAAAAGACAGAAAATGATGGGATGAATGGATAATAAAATACTTTATAGAATCTAAGTAAATTGTAACCACTGAATTCTTTTTTTTTTTACATCTTTATTGGAGTATAATTGCTTTACAATGGTGTGTTAGTTTCTGCTTTATAACAAAGTGAATCAGTTATACATACACACATGTTCCCATATCTCTTCCCTCTTATACCACTGAAAATTTTTAAAAAGTTAATTGTCACAGTAAACTCCATGCAGAACTGGAAATAGTCTGGCATGTTAATCAATTGCAAGATGATACAGAAGTAATCACTTGGCATCACAAAACGACAAAGGGATTCAGTTATTATGAAAATTAAAAGAAATACTAACAGGCTCTACTTCAGGCTGGAAAAAGTTTCCCAAGGATGAGACCTCAATTATTAACGACTAGTACAAGCAAATATTAAGTGCAACATACAACTAAATTAACTGTTGACTATAAAAACCAGGCTAGACAACAATAACACAGAAAATTATTTCAAAGACCATGTCTATAAGAAGTTAAATTTTGCTAAGGGCCTTGGTTTATTCAAGAAGAGGAAAGAGTTGCTGAATTTTAGTCTATGTTAGAAAACATTTAAAATTTAATTAAGCATATTAAAATTTTAAAGGTAAGAGATAAATAATTGAAATTTTCTCTATACTTTTGAAGTGAGCAGAGAAAATAAAATATAAAAACTTGATCAATCCAACATAAAGGAAGCTAAGAAATATGAAGGCAAATAAGAACTACAGACTATTATGTAAAAAATAATCACAAACATATGGATAAATGTAAATATGATATCTCACCAATTAAAAGAGCCAGATTGCATTAAAAATTAAAATGTAGCTAAAATGCTTACAAGAGACATAACTAATAAACAGATTGAATGTTAGAAAGTTAAAGATTGAAAAATATGTATCATATCAATAGTAACTGATGGCTTATTTTAGGCATCACCTTTGTTGGGCTCTGTTGTCCAGATATTTAGTCAAACATTTTTCTGGATGTTTCTGTGAAAGTATTTTTAGATGAGGTTCACATTTAAATCTGTAGACTTTGAGTGAAGCAGAATGCCCTCCATATTGTTGGTGGGTTGCATCCAAGTAGTTGAAGCCCTAAACAGAGCAAATATGGATCTCCCCTGAGCAAGAAGGAATTCTGCCAGCAAACAGCCTTTGGACTCAAACTCTAGCCTGTCTCTCCCCATCAAATTTTGAATTTGAACCTCCACAATTACATAAGCCAATTCATTAAAATAAATCTCTCAATTCTCTCTCTGTGGAGAAGCTTGACTAACTAATACACTAACTAAAATAAAACATAAAAATAAAATAAAACACATATAACCATAGTAAATTATGGGAAAATATTATTTAAAAGTAAAAGTACCAGACAGTCACTAAAGATGAGTTAACAGAAACCAATTTACAACTCCAAATTGTGGATCATTCAGGGTTCAACCAGAGAAGCAGAATTACTGCTACCAATGTATTCATATATACAGAGAGATAAAGAGGGACAGAGCCCACTTACAGGCTTCCCCTTGTATAATTCTGGGTGCAGGCTAAGCAGTGTGTCTTCATGTCTGATGCTGGAGCTTGAAACCCTCAGGGCAGGCAAGTGGGATAGGAAGTTGGATGTAATGTCGGGAAGACCAAGAGTGGGTGGAACCTGGGAGTATGAGCTGGAACTTCATAAAGATAGACTCAGGAGCTCACCTCAGTTCCTGTTTCCTCTGACCTAGCCAGTGTGGGCATCCTGCAGAAACTGGACTTGCACACCTGGTGCTAAACACACACGCTGGAAGGAGAAAGCTGTTAAAGGGGCACCCAGGGCCAGGTAGAGCACCTGAGGCCCAGCTGCTGCTTCAGACCATCAGGCTGAGTCAGCAGGTGAACAGCAGGTGGGGGGTACAGGTGGGAAGTTGGGTACAGACTCCTCAGACTCCACAGTGGGAGGAGCTGGGGGATGGTCACGTACCAGCCTTACGAGAAGGGGGAATAGTTAAAGTTCTCGAGAAGGTAATTTTCCTTTTCCAGACAAAAAGGAAAAATTGCCCAAGATAAAGGTGCTTTCCCTTGGTCCGTTTGGACTCCTGTTTGTTGCACATGCCTCCTTCCTGGAATACTGATGCAAATCAGGATGCTCAGCAATTATTTTGAGATTGGAAGACAAAAGTCTGTGCTCAAAGTGAGTCCTTAATAATATCTTTGAGAAAATACACTGCTGGTGGCCTATTTACTTCTGGATATTTTTTTTCCAGAGAAAAAAATTCCTGACTCTTTTATCCAGAGTAATTTGGACTCACTGCTACCTGAAAAAAAACTCATTCTCCTCTTATTAACTCTATTATCTCAGTGTGAATTACAGGGCTAGGTATCACCTCAGAGGGAGGAATGGGGGGAAGATGTATCATATTTTTAAATGAAAGAGGGAAGACTGACACAGTCTAGAGGATCAGGATAAAATGGACTAAGGGATTACAATACAGTTGCTGGATGATATTAAAGGTCCTTTTAATGTGGCTGGCTCTGATTTCAAGGGGAACCAGGCAAAGATGTTTGTATTTTTCAAATCCAGAGACCTAGAAGCAAATGGTCAGGGAATATACTGCAGTTTCTAACTGGATAACAACTAGAGTAGTCATGTTAAGTTTATGACATAGGAGACATGGCCACGCCTCTGGCATTAGCAATTTGGGTTTCCCAATTTCTCTTTCAAATTATGTTAGTTATTAAGACTTGGGATCATTTTTATTTGTCCCCTTTTATGCAGCACTCACAAAGAAATACAACAGGAAAAAACGATGGCAATATCTCTCTATAAAAGATAAAAGATACACCCTTAAAGGCAAAGAGTTAAGACAACAGCTCTTTGGTATTTGTCTCACTACACAAAGCACTGTAGCTGCCCATGGCTCATCATTCATCACAGGGGCTCATCACCCCTGTGATCGATATTAGATCACAAAGTTATTGTGCATTACTTTCAGGAACCATTTAAAATATAGGACTATATTCTTTGAGATCTAAAATCAGTTATACTAAAATTAACAACAAAAGGTTATTAAGAAAAACATAAACTAAGGGTGACCCAAAAATGGAGATGGGTGTAGGAATTGGCTACAAAGCAATATGAGGGGATTGTTTTGGATGATGAAACTGTTCTATGTCTTGTTTTTAGTGAAGGCTTCATGACTGTATGTTTGGCAACACTCAGTGAATTTGTAAACTAAAAAGGCTGAATTTTACTCTATGTACATTGTGCGTTAATAAAACTGACAAAAGAAACTCTTCTGTTTGAAAGCTAAAAGGCAACCTTAAATAATGAATTGGCTACAAGGATGAAAGTGTGAAATGTTTATAATCACACATTAAATAAAGCATATCAAAACTTGTGGAAGAGTACTAAAGTACTACTTAGAAATATATTTATCTCTTTAGGCATAATTGTTCAGAAATTTCCAAGGGAAGACTAAACATAAAACTAGAAGTCAGAAATTTTGTTGGATGTAAACATGCTGAATTCAAGATGGACATACACCAGCAAAAGTAATCTGCAAATATAAAAGGAAGATAATAAGGGGACAAGAATAGTTAATATGAGTAAAAACTGAATAAGTTGGAGGAATCTGCCTTTTCAGATTTGAAAATTATTCAGATTCAATATCAAAAATTATTACAATGAAAACAGTTTGCATTGGGGCAGAACGGTATAATAAATCAGTGGAACCTTCTACAGAGTCCAGAAACACACCACACCTAGAGGATGTTTGGTACATCAGTGAGATACAGTCACAGATCAACTGGGAATTAGTCCAAGGAAATTTAACAATGGTTGTCAGTTGAGTATCAGCATGAGCCCAAAGGTCTACTTCTATCCTTAACTTATTTCCTATAAAATGGGTCATTTAAATCTGAAAAAACAAAACTAACACAAAAGTTTTAAGAGAATTATAAAGAAAATATTAATGAGTATGATTATATAAAAATATAAAATATTTATATAAAACAGACACATAGATTAATATTTCAAGTCATAAACTCATCAAAAAATCAGATCCCAGAATATGTAAATCAATCCTAGATTTGTGCAAAGACATACAACCTAACAAGTGGAAAAGTAGGCAAAAAAGTAATTCACAGAAAAGGAAACTTAAATCTTCAGTATATGAAAACATGTCAATCATAATGATAATCAGGTAAATGCAAATGCACTTTACACATATTGGGCTAACAAACATTTCAAAAGTCTGACTGTAACATATGTTGTTTGTCTGAGGGAGGAAAGTAAACCCTGTTACTGGTGGTAATGTAAATTGATAAAACCAATTTAGAGAGCAATTTGACAACATCTACTTAAGATGAGGATAAGCGTAACCAATGAGCAAGTAATTCATATCCTGGATATTTATTAGAACTGGTCACACATGTACTTAAAGAGACAAGAAGGTAGATTTTCATTACAGCATGGTTTGGAATAAGGAAAAATAGAAACAGCTTTACTTTCCATCTAAAACCATAGCCACAACATGATAGCTTCATTTAATGGAAGAGAATCTTAAATAAATGTTATAATTCTATATAGAATGGTGAGGATAAATCCAAAAAGCTTAGAAACTACAATTTGCAGCACACATACTATATACTGCACATGGAACTAAACACATGTAGTAAAAATATAAAAATGTAGGACTAGACTAAAGTAGCAAAATAGTAATTAATTTTAGAGAAAAAAGAGAAAGTTGTGAATCAGGGAAGGATGCACTGGCATTTCACATGATAAAGATTTAATTCATTAAAAAAATGAAAGTGTTAACTATTTTCAGAATAACAATTGTGAGATCTCAGTAGGGCAAAACAGTTGGCATTTACGTGCTCATCTGGATTTTTCTCTGTGAGTGAAATGCTTCAAAATGAAGAAAAAGAGTAAGAACCTGCAGACTGTTGACTTAGAAAATATTTGAGGATTTGGGTGAAGAAGTATATTTTTATGATTAAGGGGAATGTAGAATAAGGGGTCAATTTGTCATTTTTGTATTTCCTTTGATTAAAATATAGTGAATTATCTAACATGTTTGAATGCTGATGAGAACCAGCCAGGAGAGAGAAAGATGTTGAAAGTGTGAGGTAGGATGGGGCATCCCCTGGAGCAAGGCTGTGAGAAAGTGGATAAAGGAAGGATGCTGTGTACTGGGTAGGGGTGGGGAAGAATACTGGTCCTTGACAGAAGGAGAGATGAGGGCCAGTTTTGAAGACACAGTTGCCAGAAGATGAGGGAGATCCTGAATTATTATTTTTTTTTGATTTTGTAAATATTAAGTATAGGCAAGACTGTCTTCTGAAGAAAGGTTGCAGAGTAGTTATGTTAAATTATAAAATAGTCATGGAAGATAGTGGGAGAACATATTCATTAGAAAAATTTTACAGGTTTGCCAGCCAACACTGAGTGCAGACCTGAGGTTGTAATCATAAGTGATACCATCATCACATTATTCATTTATTTATTTGTTCTAACAGTAATAGATATATAGGCAGGAATGAGTGAATATGTAAATCACTTCTTACAGCGTTTTTATACTTTATAGTGAAGTATTTGTGTGAATGATTTTTTTGCTGTGAATGCTTTCCTATATTTATTTTTTAAATTGGCTCTTTATTTAAAGTAATATATGCTTTATAATTAAATTTTAAATCCTGAATTTTCTGAATACCCTCCTCTGCTCAAATTCATTGTTTATTCACACACATAATTTATTTAGCACAATATGCTTATTTATCCTTTTGAAATTGTGTGTCTTAATCTTGTGGATTTAGTTATTAGACTAATTGATTTGTTTTTGCATTGCTACTACTTAAGCGAATGATTATCCAGAGTTATAATGGATTAAGCAAGTGGAGAGTTTGACTAACATGCTTCCCTATGTTCATGTTACATTTTTTAGTAAAATGTACATGTAGATTTCTCATGTCTGGCAGAAGAGACGTAGTCTCAGCAGGGCTTTGTGTCAGCTGAGCAAATAAAACTCTACATGTCTAACCAAACTGCAATATCTAATAGTACTTTATAATTATAAATAAATGCATTAAAAGGTACCGTAAAAATGCACTTTCTACAAATAATCCTGGAACTATTGCCCAGGATTTATTAGTTCTGATGCCATTTTCTGTGACTGTGCAGGATAAAGTCAGTTTCACCCTTCTAAGTTTCAATTTCCTTGCCTGTAAAGTGGGCTAACTCAGGATGAGACCACAAGTTTGATGGCTTAGAGGTTAAGAGTAAATGAATTGTATGTGAAATATTTTTAAAAGAAGTTATACAAGTAAAATATTTTGATTATTTTTGTCAAATATGTGAAGTAGTATACTATACATTAATAGTGTTTGAAAGTAAATATTCTTGTAGAGTCCTTAGAAGTCCCCACATTTTGTGAAATACATAGTCATAGTAAAAGTATAAGAAACTAATTGTGGTAAACTTTACATGGTAGACTTATTGGTTTTATTTTCATCATACTTTTTCTAAATTTTCTAAAGTTAACATGTGATATTTTATAGACAGAAAGGAAAATTTACAAAAAAAAATGTTAATGGCAGCATCAGGGGCCTAAATTACTTTTGTATTAAAGAAACACATAAGATTGGATTGTCACTGCAGACATGATTTGAAATATATTTGGATAATTCAGTTAATGTTAATATGAGAAGTATGTGATCATCTCTCCAAAGCACAGGGAAAGTACAGAAAGGAATGAGGCTCACTTCTGTCCTCCAGAAGGTGCACACTCTCAGGGCACATTCTGTTTTAAGTCTTTCCACTTACACAGACATCAGATTCATGGTAAAAACAAATCATCAGTATCGTAACAGCCACAAACATGCCTGGAATGTAACAGATGCGTACCAGCAGCTACCATATGGAGCTTTCAAACTAATCCATATTTTTTCTTTTAAAGAGAAATTTCAAAGTTATGAACCCAAACTGATCAATAAAGACCCTTATTCCATTTTTAAGGAGGGTGCTTGAACCATACAAAAGATAACAACTGCTAAAATAATGAAGATTTTAACAACCCACAGAAGTACTCAGATATTTCTTGAGAATAACCCATGCTCAGCTTCTGGAGCTAGGGAATGTTTTTAAATTTTTACTTAGAAATAATTCAGACACTAAAAAGTGTTTCATGTACAAGTTCAGAGTCGATGTGTACCCTTCACCCACCATCCCCTAATGTTTTCAAGCTACAGGGTCACAGTGCAAGCAACAGAGCAAGGAGATTAGCGTCCTCATGCCCCCTTTATTTTCTTGTTGAATTGCTTTCTTAAAGGGATTCCTTTTTTTATCCATAGTGGGCAGTCTCTGGCAATTTGCTTCTTAGGTAGAGAATGACTCAAAGAGAAAAACAATAAATTTCAGACCAGAGTCAAAACCTAAAGCTTCCTTCAGAGCATAGACAATGATCTTCATATCAGTGAGTGGTGCTCTGTCTATTGATCTCTCTGAACTCTGATCCCCAAACTTAAATGTAATTCCATTTTCCACAGTGTGAAATCTGGTTTCCTTTATTTATCTTCAATCTATTTACTCATTTTCTCAAGGTTATATACAGAGAAAACAGTTTCAGAATTGCTGATTCAAATCACTTTTAAAAGCAAGTCTACAACCTAAAGGTCAATATATTTGTAGTACAATTTTTTTAGAGATACACTTAATAAGTTTAAAATTTTCACACATCGTAAATGTATAATTTGATGTCTTGACAAATTTTTAAACTTAAGTGATACAACAACTGTCTCAAGATAAAGAACATTTTCTTCAACCTAGGAATTGCAACTTTGCAGTGAATCCTCTCACCATACCAGGATCAACCACTTCTCTGAACAAATGGTGTTCAGCTAAGATTGTGGGTTTCTGTATTTCTCCCTTTAACTTCTGTCACTTTTGCAGCATCTACTTTGAAGCTCTGCTATTACACACATACAAATCTGACTGTTGTCCTAAATTATCTTCCTAATCAATCAATTCTTTTGTCATTATTAAATATCCTTTTGTATCAATACCTGTGCTTATGCTCTTTGTCTTGAAGTCTATTTTTTTCTGATGTTAATGCAGTTACTCTACTTTTATATTTATTGGCATATAATGTACCTGCATTGTTTCACTTTTAACTTAAACCTTTATATTTGAAGGATGCCACTTGAAGACAGAATATTTTCGATCTTACTTATATATCCAATTTGACAGTCTCTAATTCTTTTCCATGTATCTATCTATCTTCTCTCTATCTATCTACCATCTATCATCTATCTATCATCTATCTAAAATTTTATTTTGATAAGAACACAACATGAGATCTACCCTCTTAACAGATATATATGTATCCAATTCCGTATTGTTATCTCTAGGCATGATGTTCTGTATCAAATCTATAGAATAAATTCGTCTTGCATAACTGAAATTTTATATATGTTGGTTTGTGACTCCTCATCAGCCTCTGACAACCACCATTCTATTCTTTACTTCTATGAATTTGACTATTATAGACAATTGACGTAAGTGGAATCATGCAATATTTGTCCTTCTTTGACTGGCATATTTCAATTAGCTTAATGTTCTCCAGGTTCATCCATGTTGTCACATATTGAAGGATTTCCTTCTTTTATAATGATGAATAATATTCCATTGTAGGTGTACACCACATTTTCTTTATCCATTCATCTGTTTATGGGAATTTAAGTTGTTTCCATATCTTGGCCATTATAAGTAATGCTGCAATATACATGGGCTTGGTTGAGATCCTGATTTCAAATATTTTGGATAGGTACTCAGAAGTGGGATTGCTAGATCATATAATAGTTATATTTTTAATTATTTTGAGGGCACTTTGTACTGTTTTCCAGGTTGGCTGTATTGGTTTAGAATTCCACTGAAAGAGTACAAGGTCTCCAATTTTGCCACATCCTCATCAACGCTTCTTATCTTTTGCTTGTCGTTTTTGATAGCTATGCTAACAGGTGTAAGGTGATATCTCATTATGGTTATGGTTTGCATTTTACTGATGATTAGTGATGCTAAGCATCTTTTCAAATACCAGTTGGCTCATTTGCATATTTTCTTTGGGAAAATGTCTATTTAATTCTTTAGTCCTTTTTTTTTTTTGGTTTGTTTTTGGGTTATGGCAATTTCTTATATATTTTGAAAATTAACCTCTTACCAAATATAATAACTGCAATATTTTCTCCTATTTTGTTGGTTTGATTGCCTTTTAACTCTGTTGATTGTATCCTTTTCTGGGGAGAAGCTTTTAAGTCTGATGTAGTACCATTTGTCTAATTTTGCCTAATTTTGTTGCTTGTGCTTTTGAGGTCTATCCATGAAATCATTTCCAAGACCAATGTAAAGAAGCTTTTCCCCTAAGTTTTCTTATAGGAGTTTTACAGTTTCATGTGTTACATTTAAATGTTTAATCCATTTTGGGTTGGTTTTTGTCTATGGTGTGAGATAAGGGTCCAATTTCATTCTTTTGTATTTGAGTATCTAGTTTTCTACCTGAAAAGGCAATTAGGATTACAACCCCATTTACAATAGAATCAAAAGTATAAAATATTAGGCATAAACTTAGCTAAAGAAGTGAAAGGCATGTACAGAAAACACTGATGAAAGAAACTAGGGACTTAAATAAGTGGAACACATCCTATGTCCATGGATTGGAAGACTCTGTATGGTTAAAATGTACATACTACCCAAAGCAATGTGTAGATTCAATATACTTCCTATCACAATTCCAATAGCATTTTTCAGAAATAGAAAAATGATTCCAAAATTTATATGGAACCACAAAAAATATTGAACCGCTAAAACGATCTTGACAAGAAGAACAATGCTTGAGGCATCATACTTCTAGATTTCACAAAGCTACAAAAATAAATCATTATGGTACTGGTGAAGAGAGACGTATTGATGAATGAAGCAAAATAGAGAGCTGAAAAATAAATCCACACCTGTATGATCAACTGATCTTTGACAAGGATGTTAAGAATGCACAACAGGGAAGGATAGTCTCTCTGGAGCTATCTTTAAATATAATTGAACTGTCTAGTCTATAGATATTTAATTTATTGATAAGTTAGATTTATGTTTATCATTTTGCTAATTGTTTCTATAATTCTCCCTCTTTTTTTGTTCCTCTGTTCCTGCATTTCCCACCTCCTTCTGGGTTAATTATTAGTTTCCTAGCATTCCAATTTTAATCTCTCTAGCTATATTTTTCTGTTTAAAATTTATTTTGTAATTTACATACAGGTAAATCTACTTTATTTATTGTATGAGTTTTGAAAAATGCATAATATTATAAACCAACTACCACTATCAAAATACAGTTTCATCATTCTGCCCCAAATTTTTTATGTTACATCTTTGTACCTACCCTACATTCTTATAACCTCTGATCTATTCTATATTTTATTTTTTTAATTGGGTTATTTGTTTTTTTGATGTTGAGCTGTATGAGCTGTGTATGAGCCATTTTGTATATGGTGGGGAGAATATTCTAATTTCATTCTTTTACATGTATCTGTCCAGTTTTCCCAGCACCACTAATTGAAGAGACTGTCTTTTCTTCATTTTACATTCTTTCCTCCTTTGTAATAGGTAAATCGACCATAAGTGCATGGGTTTATTTCTGGCCTCTCTATCCTGCTCCATTCATCTATGTGCCTGTTTTTGTGCCAATACCATACTGTTTTGATTACTATAACTTTGTATTAGAGTCTGAAATCAGGGAGCATGATAATGTGCAAATGATATGATTGATAAGGGATTAATAGCCAACATACATAAACAGCTCATATGATTCAACATCAAAAAAACAAACCACCTGATTAGAAAATTGGCAAAAGAACTGAATAGACATTGTTTCCAAAAGAGGAAGTGTAGATGGGCAACAAACACATAAAAAGATACACAACATCACTAAAAATCAGGGAAATCCAAATAAAAACCACAGTGAAATATCAACTCACATCTGTCAGAATTGATCTCATCAAAAAGAACACAAATAACAAGAATAGAAGAGGATGTGGAGAAAAGGGAACTCTTGTGCACTGTTGGTAGGAACACAGATTGGTGCAGCTACTGTGGAAAACAGTATGGAGGTTTCTCAAAAAACTAAAAATAGAACTATATATGACTCAGGAATTCCACTCCTCGGTATACGTCCAAAAGAAACAAATACAGTAATATGAAAAGATACATTCACCCTAATGTTCATAGCAGCATTAGTTGCAATTGCCAATATATGGAAGCAACCTAAGTGTCCATCAACAGACTAATGGATAAAGAATATGTGATACACACAATGGAATATTACTCAGCCATAAAAAATGACTGGGTTTTTTTTGTTTGTTTGTTTGCTTGTGTGTTTTTTTTTAATATATATATATGACTCCTTGCCAATCCAACTGAGAGAACTGGGATGTGTCATCTGGTGAAACCCATACAAACACTATTCCTAGTGCCATTCCCTTAAGTGTAAACCCTTTGGTTCCTACATGTGTTTTTAGCTTTCTAGCATTTTCATGTAGTTATTTTTCAAGAATGTACAACTGCTGTCTATTAGAGACAGGGCAAATCCAATGTAGCCTCTACTGCCAACACTAAAAGTAGAACTCCCTGCTGCCAAAATTTACAAATCCAGCTTCAATTTTCAACTGGGCTGCTCTGTATTATTTTCTGCTACCTTGCTTATGTGATCACCTCTATAGACTAAATCCCATAGACAGTTATAGTCTTTGTAGTTCAATTGTACCTTGGACCACATCTCATATTTCTGTGTCATTGTTTATTAATTGACCATTTGTTTTCCTGAACCTAGACAGCCAACTGAACAATATGTGCTCTGTAATTTCCAAGCCATATTCACAAATGGAATAACCACTCAGAACTCTAAGCGGTCTACATAAGGGTATGACAATGCTTCTTCATCCCAGCTGAATCTAACCTGTCCTATGCTCTAAAAACTGCTTTATACTACACAACAGCCTCTTCAACTGTGCAGACTTTCTCAAACTCACCCTTATAGCCAACTGGCATAGTTAATGGATGAAGGAATAACCTCAAATAAGTAATAAATATATTAAAATGTTATATCATTAATTTATTTTCTAATTATTTCTGACATTCAATACCTGATGTTACATAATGGAGAAATTAATTTCAGAGATTAATTTCAGACACTTACCTTGAGATATAATTTACTAGAGGTAGAGTGTGTATAAAACAATCCGTGGTTATGGCCAAAGTAATGAAATTCATGGTTACACTTCACTTTTATTATAGATATAGAATAGTGGCCCGATTATAATCCTGGGACATTAGCAGGGCTATTGCCCCTGAAAACATGCACAGAAAGTTGTCAAGGCATGATGCATTTGAAGTTATTTTTTCTTTGAAGCTACCTCAATATCATATGGGCTTGAAACCCAAGGAGTAGGAGGTGCCATACCAGTTACAATCTTTCTAGTGTATTGTATAATAAAGAATTTCAGGAATAGAAAGAATCTCTTCTGAATGCTGATAGCACCTGAAAAGTGGTTTAACATCAGAGCTGTTTTCTGTTCTCTAAGATTCACTTAAATATTAACCAAAGTTTCTAGATGTTTTGTCTTTTCTGTTTTGTGATATAATGAACTAGTTGCAGGTGAAAAGCACACAAGAGACTTCTTCAATAAAATACATGGTATGCAGTTCCAGGGAGGATGTGCAGCTCAATAGATCACGTAAGCCGCCCTCATAGCCACCTGAACTTGATTTCACTGGCTACAGTTAGTACAAAGTCTGAGCCTATACTTTCTTCTCCATTTAGTAAAATTGGAGAGTGATCAGACTGTGAAATTTTGTATACCAGCTCTTCATTTATGTTTATGAATCTTATTTCAGCATTTATGAGAATGGTTAATCTGTCCTGCTTGTGAAATGAGGCTTAAAAATCTAATCTACCCAAAAGATGAAGCTGGACTTCCACCCACTCCTACTCACAGAACTACAAAGAAACAGTTAGTTATCTATAATGGCCTTATTTTCTCCAGTCTAGCATAACCAATAACCCTGATGACTGTTTTTATTCTGGGAAAAATAGTTAATGGTACACAGACACAATAGGGAACAAGAATTAGTCAGGCAAACTCATCTTCTCAGAGACTCTTAAGGGAATGAGTTTTCAAGTATCTCTCTGGATATTTCAAAGGTCAAAGTTTTATGTGTGCCAACTCTTCTGCTACATTTTTCTTACTAAAGTATTTTTGTACAATTCTTATCCACTTTTGACCATAGTAAAATTGATTGTTTTGTACACATACCATTCAATATACTGCTTTGAAATGCAGATAAAAATGCTGTTATAACACTTAATTGTAAAATTAGTAAAAAGTACTGCAATTGTACAAGACAATGTAACTATTTTGTAGGATAATTCTAAATTCTTGTTTATATGGAAAAGGTTTCAGCTCTTTGGTCATCTGTGACGTTGAAGCTTTAAGCAAATAAACACACAAGACATACACTTTTCCATTATGATCATCTTTGACTTTTTTACATTTTTGTGAAAATGTAGTGTGACACATCTCAATATTAGGCTTACTCTTCATGGTCAGTATAGCATTTAGTATTTCTTTGCCTTCTATCTTTTTTCACATGTTGAGTGTACCTTAAATGTACACTTATGTGTTCCTTATGTGTCCTTCATTTTTTTTCCCTAGGAAGCCATATGTAATTCTTTAATTTATCTGTTGAAGACACTTAAAAATCAACCCTCCTCTGTGTCTTAGTTCTTATTCCCTTCCTTTCATCCTTCCTTCCCTCTGTACTTTTGATACCAGAAAAGCTTTATCAAAAATCTAGGTTCTTGTGCAACCCATCCAAAATAATTTGGGTGAGGACCACAAAGGAAAACACACAAACGCACACACTGGGGCTGAGGAGCAAAGAGAACAGGAAGCAGCTTATTTAGGGCAGAAGCAAAAGTTACACCCTCAAAGAATAAGAGTGTGGGCGTCCTTGTGAGGCTGGGTCATGTGCAGGGTTTTTTGATCCCCCTTTTATCTTATTTTTAACCTTTTGAATGGATGTGGTCTTTTTCATTAGGGGTGGACTATTCATTGAGGGAAAGGTTGAGGTGTGGCCCGGATTGCACCAGGTTTCATCAGCTCCAGATCCTGCACATTTGTCTCCTAAAGCCACTGTACATATTCTCTTAGAGCTGTTTTCCCTTAAATTTTCCCTTACTAGTGGAGCACCACACATGGAAGGTCATACAGGGTCATCAGCAACCTGGGCATTTTTATTGTTCATGCACCGCGGTTTTCATGGTCAGAGTTTCTTGCTCAGGTGCTGCAAAGTTTCTGTTTTAGATATCATTCCTCCATGGGTCATGACCTTATTAAATGCAAAACAAGGAGGTGGCTTTGTCTTCTGCCTAATGCCTATGCATGAGGAGGCTGTCCTTGGGTCCAGCCTTGTCTTTTCCTGCCTCACTTTCTCCATTCTTCAGACTTTATTTCCTTTTAGAAGAAACATAAGTTCAAGGAAAGAGTAGAAACCACCCAAACCACCATCATAGGTAATCAAAATTTTGAAACTTGTAGGTGTCCTTCTCTTTCACATCTGCATAATGTTACCTCATGTATAATATGACAGCAGATTGAAATCATAAAGGAGTAATCACAGTTCAGGCATACAGATGGGGGTCAGGTGGCTACTGAGGATCTGGTTTCAGACACATCTCTGCACCACTGAGAACTTGATTCTTCTGTGAAGTGTGCTGAATCCAAGTGAGGTAGGAGGCAGATAGGCTTCAGGCTGAGCAGCTGCAACTGTTCTTCTGCTGACACTTCGAGATAAGGTACCAGCAGGAGTATTGGGCCCTGATTAGCTGAAAGACAGAGTGACCACAACTTACTCATTCTTGTGGTCAAGGGAATTTCCTAGCCTGACACATGTGCAGAACAGGTCTTCAGTCTAGGGGAGGGGCCAAAGGAGGAAGGAGATGCCAGCCCATAATACGTCCTGCCAACTTCCTAGAAACCTTTGCGCTGGAACCCATCTTGGCTGAGAGATGCATGCACACACTCAGGAAGGACCCTGAGTCAGACCAAATATGGGCACAAGTGAGGTGACTGGCCTGAAACAACCTGGAAAACTACCCCCATGTGAGCAGCTTCAGCCACCTCTATTGCATGCATCTCACTCTGAGTTTGCTCATGTGCTCTTCCACAGGTAGTTTGCTTCTAATAAACACTGTCTTTATTCCACAATCTTGGTCTCTTTGCTGAATTCTTTCTTCAAATAAGACAAGGACTGAGGTCCTTCTTCCAGCTGTTTCACCCCAAGAATCACAAGGACACCAGCCATTTTTAAAACAACATCTGCTAGCGGCCACCTAGCTTCTTGCATCTGTGTCTCTGAGGTTACAGTCCTAACAAATCCCCAATAAATAAATTTTTATTTCAATCTGGTCTTCATTTCTGAAAATTTTGTTAACTACACACCATACATACACACATACATACATATACACACATATAATATAAAATTATATTTGTGTTCTGCCAGACAACAAAGCAGTGGGGACTTATCAAGGCAGAAGCCACAAAGTTATTGTTATATGAGGTGTTTATCAAGAATTATAATTGGAGTTGGCCAGAAGTAAGGGACACTTGTTAAGTAAAGGTTGTTTGGGTCTGAAAGAGTTGCATAGTTACAAGGGAGAACAACCTTGGGAAACAAGGTTGCAGTTAGCAGAAGTTGTTTTAATGATGACTGGTGTCCTTGGGTTAGAGATAGTTCACAGAAAGTCCAGGTTCTCAGTGGTACAGAGACATGTTTTAGATCAGATCCTCAGTGGCTGCCCAACTCCATTTTTGTATGCCTGAACTATGATTATTCCATACAATTTGTCATCAGTGGCTATGTGTAATACTGTATTGTGTTTTGAAAATTTATATAAATTGTGTGACACAGTACATTGGATTAGTATCTTGAAAGTTAAAAAAAGAAAAAAAAAACTTTAAAAAAAGGTATCCATCTTGAGTCTCTTAGCCCAGTTCTGCTGTCTATAACACTGCTGTCTATAACACTGCTGTCTGTAACACTGCTGTCTATAAGCAGTGTTCAAACTGTGGTTCTTAGGTAGTATAAAAGAACTGTGTTTCCAGATCCTCATCATCATTGTATGTGCTTCCTAGAAGTAATCCTCTTGCAAATAAGTCTTCGGTTAAGGTCAAGGTGTTCTTTTGTCAATTATTTTGCTCCTATTTTATAAAACAATTACAAATGCTTATGTAGAAAAAAAAGTATTTGTTTGAATCATTAGTTTCATTTTTTGCTTTCAACAACATTGAAAAAGGAACTAATTAAGCTGCCAGGTATTCACTTGCTAAAAGTAATGAATGATAATAGACCACAGTGTCACTTTTGGCGTATAACTCAGAAGGAATTAAAAGAATTGAATGACAAAACTCCTCACCTGTTCATTTATTGCTCATTTATTAATTTGCATGAACATAGACACAGTACCTATCTCTAAAAATGATGATGAAGTCTTAGTTGAGCACAAGTAGTACTCACTCAGAGGCACAGGAACACAATGTGAAATAAATCATATTGCTGCCCATTGAGATAAACATATAGAGTTAAATTATATTTCTATTTTTATGTTTAAGATTTATTAAAATTTATAACACATTTCTCTAGCTTGATCAACTTTTAATAGTAGCATGGTAATTAATCAATCCAGATTATTTATTAACTTGGAAATATACAATTACAGAGACTTTTTAAAAATCAATTTTCATATATAACTTTATAGTACAGATATGATGGAGAGATTAATAAAATAATTTCAAGTATAAAGTATATTATACTGGGATAAAATTCTGTGAGAGAAATGAAATTGAATCACATTAGAGGAGAAAATATACAATGTAAAATTGTAAAGAATGTATATTTTAAAGAAATATTTGCACATTATGCAGGGTAGCAAATCACCCTATTGTTTAGATTTTTTTGCAAATATTACGAACAGCAGTCTAACAGTTCTATTAATAAAAGTTAATCAGGTTGGAAATTTCATCCATGGTGACTCTCTAAGCTTTGGATGAGATAATTTTACCTGTCAGCTGAAAAAAATCCAAGGTAGTACGTAGAATATAAAAATCTTTTAATATTAACAAAAAAAACAGAGGAAAACTGTACTATAATATTTATTTTTATATTTTTAATATATGTCAAGGATTCAAGATTTTTTAATACAGTTTATCATTTTCTAGCTCATTATAAAATTATTTTCTATCATATTTCAAGTTCCCATATTGAAGTGATTTCTTTCTGGGCTCAATAGTTTTAATTGGCCTACTTTGTATTTCTGTATCAAAATATGCTCTTTTATTTTTAAGTTTCACTACCTGATGGGTTAAGTTCTCTTTATTCTTCTTTAATAGTTTCAACTATGCTTTCATGGTGCCTGAAAATATACAAATTGGTTTGTATAGTTATGTGGCAAAAATGGCTCTCAAAATTTTGCTTGAATTTTAAATACATTTTAGAAAGAATTTAACTCTGCTATTTTACAGTTTTTCCCTCAGTGGGTATAATATACCCCTCCTTTTAGTTAATTTTTTATATCCTTAAATAATATTTCATATACTTTTCTTTAGTGTTCTTTAACCTCATTTACTGGATTCATTTCTAAAACTCTTACAGTTTGTTTGCAATTATAATTAAGGCTTCCAAAATGTTAAATTTACCTCATTTGTTTTTCTTGGTTACTACAAAGTTGATTTTTTGTTTACTGCTGTATGTCCAGCAATCTTACTTAACTCTGGTTATTTTAAATTGTTTTATTTCCATAATTTCTCTTGCATTTTCTCTTTAAAAAATCATATTATTAGGAAGGAAAATTTAATTACTTTTTCTGTTCTTAGGCATATCTTTCTTTTGTGTTTGTTTTCCAATTTTACTGATAAATAATTGATATACATCATTGTATAAGATTAAGATGTACAACATGGTGGTTTAATTTACATCTATTGTGAAATGATCACCAAAGTAGGTTTAGCTGTCATCCATCTTCTTGTATGGGTACAATAAAAAGAAAAGAAAGAAAATAATAAAGGAAGAAAATTTATTCTGATGAAAACTCTTAAGGTTTACTCTCTCAACTACCTTTCTGTACAGCAGTTTTAGCTATAGTCATCACATTGTACATACAGCTTTGGTACTTTTTAAATATCTTATAACTGGAAGTTTTACCTTTTGACCACCTTCTTCCAATTCTCCCTTTCCCCACACTCCACCTCTGGTGACCACAGGTCTAATCTTTTTTCTATGAGAATTTTGCTTTTTTAAATTTCACATATAAGTGAGATTATATAGTTTTGCCTTTCTCTGTCTGACTACTTATTTCACCTAACAGAATGCCTTCAATGTCCATCAGTGTTGCCACAAATAATAGGATTTCCCTGTTTCTTGTAACTAAATTATATATCATAACTTTTTAATCCATTTATTCATCAATGGACTCTTCAGTTGTTTCAATGTCTTGGCTATTGTAAATAATGTTACTATAAACAGGGGGGTAGAGATACCTTCTCGAGTTAGTGTTTTTGCTTCCTTTGGGTATATTCCTGGAAGTAGAATTGCTGGATCATATAGTAGCTCTATTTTAAAATTTTTGTGGATCGTCCATACTATTTTCCACAGTGGCTGTACCAATTTACAATCCAAACAACAGTGCACAAGGGTTTCCTCTTTTCCACATCCATAACAGCATTTGTTATCTCTTGTCTTTTTGATGATGAACATTCTAACAAGCATGAGGTGATATATTACTGTGGCTTTGATTTGCATTTCCCTAATGACAAGTGATGTTGAACATCTTTTCATGTGCCTGTCGGCCCTTCACATATCTTCTTTGGAGAAATGTCTATTCAGGTTCTTTCCCCATTTTGAATTGGGTTATTTGATTTTTGCTGAGTTGTATGAGTTTTTGTTGTTGTTGTTTTCGATATTAACCCCTTATTAGATATATGGTTTGCAAATATTTTTCCCATTCCATAGGTTGTCTTTTCATTTTGTTGATGGTTTCTTTTGCTGTGCAGAAGCTTTTTATAGCTTGATGTAGTCCCACTTTTTAATTTTTTAATCTGTTACTTGTGCTTTAGGTGTCATATCTAAAAAAAAAAGCCTTATCAAGACCCACATCAAGAAGTTTTATTCCTGTTTTTTTCCTAAGAGTTTCATGGTTTCAGGTCTTACTTAAGTCTTTACTCCATTTTGAGCTAATTTCTGTGAGTGATATAAGAAATGGGTGCAGTTTCATTCTTTTACGTGTGAGTATCAAATTATCCTAGCACCATTTATTGAAAAGACACTCTTTTGTCCATTAAGTATTCTTGGCTCCCATAGCAAATATTAGTTGACCAAATATACTTAGGTTTATTTCTGTTCCATTGGTCTATTTGTCTGTTTTCATGACAGTCCCATATTATTTTGATGACTATAGCTTTTTAGTATCGCTTGAAATCAGAAAGTGCGATACCTCCTGCTTTTCTCTCCTTTCTCAGGATTTCTTTGGCTTTTAATTGTCATTTGTGTTTTCTTATAAATTTTAGGAAATTTTTTGTACTTCTTTAAAAACTTCCCTTGGAAATGTGCTAGGGATTGTGTTGGCTCTCTAGAGTGCTTCTGGTAATATTGAAATTTTTACATTATTAATTCTTCCAATCATAAACACATAATATCTTCCCATTTATTTGTGTCTATTTCTTTCATCAGTATCTTATAGTTTTCAGTATAGGAATCTTTCACCTCCTTGGTTAAATATATTCTTAATTATTTTATTGTTTTGATGCTATTGTAAAAGGGATTAATTTCTTTATCTTTTTCAGAAATATTGTTGCTAGTGTATAGAAACACTACTTATTTTTTTGTGTTAATTTTGTATCCTGCAACTTTACTGTGATCATTTATTAGATCTAAGAGTTTTTGGATTTTCTATATATAAAGTCATTTTGTTTTCAAATGGTGACAATTTTAATATTTCCTTTCCAAGTTTGATACATTTAATTTATTTTCTTAGCTACTTGTTCTAACTAAGACTTTCAGTTCTATGCTGATTAGGAGTGGTGCAAATGGGCATTGATGTCACATTCATGACCTTAGAAGAAAAGCATTCAAACTTTCACCATTGAATTGGATGTTAGCTGTGGGTGTGTCATATATGGCCACTAAACTGTTGACTTAGGTATCTTCTATGCCTTATTTGTTAAGAATTTTTATCAAAAATGGATGCTAATTTTTCTTGAATGATTTTCCTTCATCTATTGAGATGAATGTATAATTTCTTTCTTTTATTCTATTAATGTGATGTATCACACTGATTGATTTACCTATGTTGCACTAGTCTTGAATCCCAGGGATAAATTCCATTTAATGATGGTGAATGATCCTTTACTGTGCTGTTAAATTTGGTTTGAAGTTATTATATTGAGAATTTTTGCATCTATATTCAAAAGAGATATTGACCTGTAGTTTTCTTTTCTTTTCTTTTCTTTTTATTACTGCTGTACAGCAATGTGACTTAATTATACATGTAATCCATTCATTTTCATTCTTTTTCATTATGGTATATCATGTTCCTATTTTTTTTTAACATCTTTATTGGAGTATAATTGCTTTACAATGGTATGTTAGTTTCAGCTTCACAAAAAAATGAATCAGTTATATATATACATATGTTCCCATATCTCTTCCCGCTTGCATCTCCCTCCCTCCCACCCTCCCTATCCCACCTCTCCAGGCGGTTACAAAGCACCGAGCTGATCTCCCTGTGCTATGTGGCTGCTTCCCACTAGTTATCTACCTTACGTTTGGTAATGCATATATGTCCATGCCTCTCTCTCGCTTTGTCACAGTTTACCCTTCCCCCTCCCGAAATCCTCAAGTCCATTCTCTAGTAGGTCTGTGTCTTTATTCCTGTTTCACCCCTAGGTTCTTCATGACAATTTTTTCCCTTAAATTCCATATATATGTGTTAGCATACGGTATTTGTCTCTCTCTTTCTGACTTACTTCACTCTGTATGACAGACTCTAGGTCTATCCACCTCATTACAAATAGTTCAATTTCGTTTCTTTTTATGGCTGAGTAATATTCCATTGTATATATGTGCTACATCTTCTTCAGCCATTCATCCGGTGATGGACACTTAGGTTGTTTCCATCTCTGGGCTATTGTAAATAGAGCTGCAATGAACATTTTGGTACATGATTCTTTTTGAATTATGGTTTTCTCAGGGTATATGCCTAGTAGTGGGATTGCTGGGTCATATGGTAGTTCTATTTGTAGTTTTTTAAGGAACCTCCATACTGTTCTCCACAGTGGCTGTATCAATTTACATTCCCACCAACAGTGTAAGAGGGTTCCCTTTTCTCCACACTCTCTCCAGCATTTATTGTTTGTAGATTTTTTGATGATGGCCATTCTGACTGGTGTGAGATGATATCTAATTGTAGTTTTGATTTGCATTTCTCTAATGATTAATGATGTTGAGCATTCTTTCATGTTTTTGTTGGCAATCTGTATATCTTCTTTGGAGAAATGTCTATTTAGGTCTTCTGCCCATGTTCAGATTTTGTTGTTTGTTTTTTTGTTATTGAGCTGCATGAGCTGTTTGTAAATTTTGGACATTAATCCTTTGTCAGTTGATTCATTTGCAAATATTTTCTCCCATTCTGAGGGTTGTCTTTTGGTCTTGTTTCCTTTGTTGTGCAAAAGCTTTTAAGTTTCATTAGGTCTCATTTGTTTACTTTTGTTTTTATTTCCATTTCCCATTTCTCTAGGAGGTGGGTCAAAAAGGACCTTGCTGTGATTTATGTCATAGAGTGTCCTGCCTATGTTTTCCTCTAAGAGTTTGATAGTTTCTGGCCTTACATTTAGGTCTTTAATCCATTTTGAGCTTATTTTTGTGTATGGTGTTAGGGAGTGATCTAATCTCATACTTTTACATGTACCTGTCCAGTTTTCCCAGCACCACTTATTGAAGAGGCTGTCCTTTCTCCACTGTACGTTCCTGCCACCTTTATCAAAGATAAGGTGACCATATGTGCATGGGTTTATCTCTGGGCTTTCTATCCTATTCCATTGATCTATCTTTCTGTTTTTGTGCCAGTACCATACTGTCTTGATTACTGTAGCTTTGTAGTATAGTCTGAAGTCAGGCAGCCTGATTCCTCCAGCTCCATTTTTTGTTCTCAAGATTGCTTTGGCTATTCGGGGTCTTTTGTGTTTCCATACAAATTGTGAAATTTTTTGTTCTAGTTCTGTGAAAAATGCCAGTGGTAGTTTGATAGGGATTGCATTGAATCTATAGATTGCTTTGGGAAGTAGAGTCATTTTCACAATGTTGATTCTTCCAATCCAAGAACATGGTATATCTCTCCATCTGTTTGTATCATCTTTAATTTCTTTCATCAGTGTCTTATAATTTTCTGCATACAGGTCTTTTGTCTCCTTAGGTAGGTTTATTCCTAGATATTTTATTCTTTTTGTTGCAATGGTAAATGGGAGTGTTTTCTTGATTTCACTTTCAGATTTTTCATCATTAGTATATAGGAATGCCAGAGATTTCTGTGCATTAATTTTGTATCCTGCTACTTTACCAAATTCATTGATTAGCTCTAGTAGTTTTCTGGTAGCATCTTTAGGATTCTCTATGTATAGTATCATGTCATCTGCAAACAGTGACAGCTTTACTTCTTCTTTTCCGATTTGGATTCCTTTTATTTCCTTTTCTTCTCTGATTGCTGTGGCTAAAACTTCCAAAACTATGTTGAATAAGAGTGGTGAGAGTGGGCAACCTTGTCTTGTTCCTGACCTTAGTGGAAATGCTTTCAGTTTTTCGCCATTGAGGATGATGTTGGCTGTGGGCTTGTCATATACGGCCTTTATTATATTGAGGAAAGTTCCCTCTACACCTACTTTCTGCAGGGTTTTTATCATAAATGGGTGTTGAATTTTGTCAAAAGCTTTCTCTGCATCTATTGAGATGATCATATGGTTTTTCTCCTTCAATTTGTTAATATGGTTAATCACATTGATAGATTTGCGTATATTGAAGAATCCTTGCATTCCTGGAATAAACCCCACTTGATCATGGTGTATGATCCTTTTAATGTGCTGTTGGATTCTGTTTGCTAGTATTTTGTTGAGGATTTTTGCATCTATGTTCATCAGTGATATTCCATTTCTTCCAGGTTGTCCATTTTATTGGCATAGAGTTGCTTGTAGTAATCTCTCATGATCTTTTGTATTTCTGCAGTGTCAGTGGTTACTTCTCCTTTTTCATTTCTAATTCTATTGCTTTGAGTCTTCTCCCTTTTTTTCTTGATGAGTCTGGCTAATGGTTTACCAATTTTGCTTATCTTCTCAAAGAACCAGCTTTTAGTTTTATTGATTTTTGCTATTGCTTCCTTCATTTATTTTTCATTTATTTCTGATCTGATTTTTATGATTTCTTTCCTTCTGCTAACTTTGGGCTTTTTTTGTTCTTTTTTCTCTAATTGCTTTAGGTTCAAGGTTAGGTTGTTTATTCGAGATGTTTCCTGTTTCTTAAGGTAGGATTGTATTGCTTTAAACTTCCCTCTTAGAACTGCTTTGCTGCATCCCATAGATTTTGAGTCATTGTGTCTCCATTGTCATTTGTTTCTAAGTATTTTTCAATTTCCTCTTTGATTTCTTCAGTGATCACTTCGTTATTAAGACCTGTAGTTTTCTTTTTTTTTTTTTTTTTCTTGCGTTATGCGGGCCTCTCACTGTTGTGGCCTCTCGCATTTGCGGAGCACAGGCTCCGGACGCGCAGGCTCAGTGGCCATGGCTCACGGGCCCAGCCGCTCCGCGGCATGTGGGATCTTCCAGAAACGGGGCACGAACCCGCGTCTCCTGCATCGGCAGGCGGACTCTCAAGCACTGCGCCACCAGGGAAGCCCAAGACCTTTAGTTTTCTTATTTGGAGTGTCCGTTTCTGATTTTAATGCTGGCCTCATTAAACAAGTTTGTGAGTCTTCCTTCCCCTTTAATTTCTTAGAAGAGATTGAGAAGGATCAGCATTAATTCTTCTTTAAAAGTTGGCTAAAATTCATCAGTGAAGTCATTTGGTCCTGGTATTTTTTTCCTTTGGAGATTTTTGATTACTGATTCAATCTCCTTACAAGTAATTAGTCTATTAAGATTTTCTATTTCTTTTTTATTCTGTCTTGGTTAGTAGTGCTTTTAAGAATTTTTCAATTTCTTTTTGGTTGTCCAGCTTTTTGGCATACAGTTCATAATGACCTCTTATTATCCTTTGAATTTCTGTGATATCCATTGTAATGTCTGCTTTTTCATTTATAATTTTATTGATTTGGCTCCTCCTCCTTTCTTCCTTGGTTAGTCTAGCTAAGGGTTGTCAATTTTTCTTTTTTTTTTTTCTATCTTTTCAAAGAACCATTTCTTACTTTGATTAGTTTTTTTTTCTATTTTTTATGTTTTCTATTTTATTTATTTCTGCTCTAATCTTTATTATTTGTTTTCTTCTGCTAACTTTGGCTCAGTTTGTTCTTTTTTCATTTTTCTAAGGTGTAGAGTTATTTATTTGACATCTTTCTTGCTTCTTGATGTAGACATTTATTGCTCTGTACTTCCCACCTTAGAACTGATTTTGCTGAATCCCATAATTCTGATATGTTTTATTTCTACTTCTGTTTGTCTCAAGAAACATTTTTCATTCCCACTTTAATTTATTCTTTTTTTTTTTCGATATGTAGGCCCCTCACCACTGCAGCCTCTCCTGCTGCAGAGCACATGCTCCAGACATGCAGGACCAGCAGCCATGGCCCATGGGCCCAGCTGCTCCATGGCATGTGGGATCCTCCCAGACCGGGGCACAAACATGCGTCCCCTGCATTGGCAGGTGGACTCTCAACCACTGTGCCACCAGGGAAACCCTAATTTATTTTTTGATCCACTGGTTGTGTTCTTGACTTCTAGTTTCATGCCATTGTGCTCAGAATCATACTTGGCATGATTTAAATCTTCTTGAATTTTCTAAGACTACTTTCAAGGTCTAACACATGGTCTATCTTAGAAAATATTTCATGTGTACTTGAGAAGAGTGTGTATTATGCTGTTGTTGGATAGAATGTTCTATTTATGTCTGTTAGGCCTATTTGATCTTTAATACATTTTACATCCAAAGTTTTCTTATTGATTCTCTCTGTCTGCATGATCTATCCATTTTTGAGAGTGGGATATTAAAGTCCCCAACTTTTATTGTAATAGTGTTTATTTCTCCTTTTAGCTCTTTTAGGTTTTTAGGTGCTTTGATTTTGGAGACATAAATATTTACAATTATCATATCTTCCTGATAGGTTGACCACTGTCATCTTTTTACCATTTTTAGTTTAAAATCTATTTTGTCTTTATAAGTATAGCTATACCTGCCTTTTCTTTTCTTTCTGTTACCATTTGCTTGAAAATGATGGGGTTAACATTGCATTACTCTCAGACAATGCCTGTCTTTAAGGCTTAGTGAATCTCTTTTAGGCACCATCTTTTTGAATCTTGCTTTCCTATCCATTCAGGCATTCTATGTCTTTCTAAAAAACTTTTCTTGGAGTTAGTTGATTTACAATGTTGTGTTAGTTTCAGGTGTACAGCAAAGTAAATCAGTTATACATAAACCTATATCCACTCTTTTATTTATTTATTTATTTTTTTGCCGTACGTGGGCCTCTCACTGTTGTGGCCTCTCCCGTTGCAGAGCACAGGTTCTGGACACACAGGCTCAGTGGCCATGGCTCACAGGCCTAGCCACTCCGCAACATGTGGGATCTTCCCAGACGGGGGCACAAACCTGGGTCCCCTGCATCGGCAGGTGGACTCTCAACAACTGTGCCACCAGGGAAGCCCATATATTCACTCTTTTTAGATTCTTTTCCCATATAGGTCATTACAGAGTAATGAGTAGAGTTCCCTGTGCTATACAGTAGGTCCTTATTAGTTATCTATTTTATATAGCAGCAAGTATATGTCAATCCCAATCTCCCAATTAATTCCTCCCTCCTTCACCTCCTGGTAACCATAAGTTTGTTTTCTACATCTGTAACTATATTTCTGTTTTGTATATAGGTTCATTTGTACCTTTTTTTTTTTTTTTAGATTCCACATATAACTGATAATGTATGATATTTGTCTTTCTCTGTCTGACTTACTTCACTCAGTATGACAATCTCTAGGTCCATCCATGTTGCTACAAATTGCATTATTTCATTCTTTTTTATAGTTGAGTAATATCCCATTGTATATATGTACCACAGATACCATAGGGAAGCATGGTACCAGCTGAGCCTGAGGATCCTGGCATCCTCTAACAATGTTAAGGGATATAAGACCTCAGAAGAAATTGACCAAAAGCTGATACAATACATGATGGAACCAATCACAGAGATGAAAGGAGACCTCAAGGGGAAAATAATCACCAGACATGTGATGAGCTTCTAGGGCCCCAGGTAAAAAAAAAAAAAGTCAAAATAAATGTTCACTCTGAAATTGTTAATGTAGAAAAAATAAATAAAAAGTGATATAAGGCCAACTTTTATTATCTTCTCAGATGGAAAGAGTAAAAACAGAAGCACTGAGAGAAAATATAAAAAACATAAAGACTAAACCAAATGATCCAATACTGAGTAAATAAGGTTTTAGTAAGAAATAAGAAAATATGGGAAAATATTGATCAGCTGAAAGTAATTTCATTGAGTTGCATAAAGACTTGATTTCTTGATTCAAAAAGGTAAACTAACTATGGACACAGTGTTTGAAACAAAGCAGCCATAATAACATATACCCATGACATTTCTAAATGTCACTGATAAAAAGAAAAGTCATAAAGCATCAATATGTTTAAGGAGAATAACATTCACAATCTTTTCATGTAGAAAATAACAAATAATGCTATAATAAATTACAGCAACATATACAAAAAGCAGTAATAGATTATGAGCCTGGAACTATAATTCCAACATACTTTTATATTTGAGAAAGAAGGAAGTATATTTTTAGGTATACAAAAACTAAGACTTATTATCACTGTTATAACACTTTAAGTAAATAAAAAATAAAACAACACTGTATATGTTAAACAAAAAATATTCTTAAAAACTAAAGAGGAAATATTAAATGTCTTCCCTTTGAACTGGAAAAAAATTCAAGGTGGTTGATATGACCACTTCTAGTCAGTATTGTTTTAGAAGTTTGAATAATAAAATAAAGCAATAAAAAATGAAAAAAGGATAACAGAAAACTTTCATTATTGGTCAATGATGTAATTGTGTATCAAGAATATCCAAAAAATAAATTATTGGAATAAATTATTACAATGAATAAAAAAGTATAGCAATTTTGTTAGATAGAATGTCAGTAAAAGAGGTCAATTGTTATTCTATAAACCAGTAACAAAGAATTAATGCTCTTTAAAGATTTCATTTATAACAGCAAAAAATTAAATATTTAGAAATAAATACAATAAAATATATAAAAGAGCTTTATGCAGTAAGCTACATTATAGTGTTGTATAAACTAAAATAAGAATAAATAGAAAATATTATGTTTACATGGATTAGGAGACTCAGTAAAGCTGTTAATTCTCTCCACATTCATCTCATATTAGTGACTTATCAATGAAATTCCAAATAAATAGTTTTTCAAAAATCTGACTAGCTAATTTTGAAGCTTACATAGAAAAATCAAATGGACAGGAATAGACAGACTTTCTTGAAAGGCAGAAAAAGGTAGGAGAAGTATCTCCAATATATCAAATTTATTTCAAACACCACATTTAAGACTTCAAGTTCTGCCAAGAAGCAGTAGTTCCGTTCTTCCTAGGCTCTCCCATTACAGCTAAGGACCCTGGAGGCAACACAATAAACACAGAAGTTTCTGAACTGTGGAAAGAAGGAGGAGAGCTGCCTCCTTCTCTGGAACTTGAAGAATGCCTTTTTCCTCCCATATATCCTGAGCAGATGCTCCAGAGGCTTCTGTCCTGGGGCCTGCAACAGCAACAGACTAGAAGAGTTTTACAAAAACCTCATCTTTGAACCAAAGGATGAGGAAAAGAAGGGCTTGACAACAATTTTTTTTGGCAATACCAGCCTTCCTTCAGTCATACACCAATGGGAAAACCACCCCTTTCCAAGATTTCAGAGGAGGCCTTTTGGGAAATTGATCTAGCACCATCCCACAACCTACCACTCCATCCCACCCTTAAAGAAGCAGGCAGTGGTGCTCAGGGTTCTGCAAGTGGTGTCAGCAAGTGAGTAGGGAGCTGATTTTCTATCCCCTACACAATGGAAACAGGAGGTACACCAACTGTCCTCCTGGATAGTGGTGGTGGGGTTAGCAAGGAGTTGATTTTCCACCCACTCCTGGAGGAAGCAGATGGTGCTCAGGAAATTCCAGAAGGATAGTGTTAGCAGAGTCCAGTGTCAAGCTGAACCTCCAGCTCCAATTAGCTACAATGAGACTTAACTGGGGAGGAGTAAGGTCATGCTCATAGCTACTAAGCTTCCCTACCCCCTTCTCTGTCCACTGCATGTCATCCAGCTCCTACGGGTGACAGCCTCAGTATACACCTGGCATCACAAGGCTGAACAAGGTGGTGCAAGCACCATTAGAGAAAGCACTCTAATTCCCCTCCACCCTACTTCATGTCACCGAGACTCAGGGGGAAGCTGAATGTCCACTTCCAGCTGACAGCAAAGACTGAAGAAGGCAGTATGAAACAACAAGAGCTATTGCTCTGCTCTTTCCTTCAATCCTTGAGGTTAGCAAGTCCAAGAAGGAAGCTCAGAACCTAAGACAACATAGCATCAATCAGGCATAATGAGGTAGAAAATGGTGGAGTAGTCAATATTCAGCTTCCAACCATCCTTGATGGCAGCAAGGCCCAATGGGGAGATATGCCCAACCTCCAACCAGCATTAATGAGGCTGAGGTGGTGGGAAGGGGCACTTAGCACTCTGGGTTTCCCTACCTCTCCTTTTTGGGAGTTAGAAGGATGCAACAGGTAGCTAAGTTTCTGGCACTACATTACAGCAACAAATCATTGTGAGTATTCCCTATATTTTTACCCACCCTGGTGAGATTGGGACTCAGAAAAGAGCTGGTGTTACCATCTCACTTGGAGGAAAAGAGATGTGTCTAAGCCAATACTCCACATTTGAGATGGTGCTTGTGGGGCCCAGAGAGCTCATATACACACACATGTGGGCCTCATGCTACACTTGAACAGAGGCTGCAGATTCTTATAAAACAACACAAATGTCCAGGATACAATTAAAAATTACTTGTCTTTTCAAGAACCAGAAAAATCACAAAAAGAATGAGAAAAAAGACAATCAACAGACACCTACACAGAGATAAATTAAATGTTGGGATGATCTGAAGTGGACTTTAAAGCAATCGTCATAACAGTGTTTCAGGAAGCAATTATGAGTTCCCTTGAAACACATGAATAATTGGAAAATTTCAAGAAAATAAGTTACAGAAAAGATAAATGGAAAGTATAGAACTAAAAAATACACTGACTAAATTAAAGCACTTGCTAGATAATCTCAGTAGTAGAAGAGAGATAGCCAACGATATATTCAATAAATTTAGGACAGGTACATAGAATTTATTCAGTATGCATTGTTAAAAAAAGACTAAAAGGGCCTTTCAGACTGAAGGGTGTGGACAGCCACTGAGTGTTCAAGGAAGCCATTGCTTTTCCAAGTTCCTCACTTCCAGGCTCGGTCTGCTGGTCAGTATGGCCCACTGAAATCAATGAGAACTTGCCTGCCAGAAAAACAAGAAGAAATACCAGGAAATTAGTAAAAGTGCACACACATTTTCTTGCTCCTGAAGCAGGGCAAAGAGAGAGGATTGAGACTGCATTAGTGGCTGACCAGTTTCCTGTGACTGCTCTCATAAGTGCCCCAACTTAAGCTAAGCAAACACTCCAGCCCTGCTTGCTTCATGACACATCCCCACATTGGGATGAGGTCTTCCATGGCTGAGGAAAGAGCCTGGCTGTGAGATACAGAGGCAGCTAAGACCCTAAGAGACCTCTGAGCTGAGTGGGGGCAGTTATTACTGGAGACACTCAGGCTGTGCATCAGAAGCAATCTGGGTTTCTGACCTGAGACTGATGGCCACAGCTCACACCCTGACCCAGGCAAAGTGCACAAACTAGTCCCTCTTGCGTCAGTACCTCTGGGGCAAGGATGCCAGTGCTGGTATGGGGGAGAGCATATAAAAGTAATGGAGCCAGCTCAGACCTGATCCTTAGGGCTTTGGCACCAGCTACTTGGGATCTGTGTCCATCCTCAAGGCACACACAGAATGAAAGTGAGGGGATGGAAAAAGATGTTTCATGCAAATGGAAATGACAAGAAAGTGGGGGTAGCATACTCATAATGGACAAAATAGGTTTTGAAACAAAGTCTATAACAAAAGAAAAAGAAAGACATATAATGATAAAGGAATCAATACAAGAAGAGGATATTACACTTGTTAAAATAAATTCACCCAATACAGGAGCACCTAAATATATAAAGCAAATATTAACAGACATAAAGGGAAAAATTAACAATAATATAATAATAGTAAGAACTTTAAGACCCCACTTACATCAATGAGTAGACCATCCAGACCGAAAATCAATAAGGAAACAGTGGTCTTACATGACATAATAGACCAGTTGGCCTTAATAGGTAACTACAGAACATTCCATCCCCAAACAGAAGAATATCCATTATTTTTGAGTGCACATGGAATGTTCTTCTGGATATATCACTTTCTAGGCCATAAAACAAGTCTCACCAAATTTAAGAGGATAGAAATTAGATCAAGCATTTTTCTGACCACATCAGTATGAAAGTTGAAATCAATTACAGGAAGAAAAATGGGACAAGCACAAAAATGGAAATAATCAACTTTCTATTCAAAAAACAATGGGTCAATTAAGAAATCAAAATACCTCAAGACAAATTAAAATGGAAACACAAATTTCCAAATTCTATGGGATGCAGCAAAAGGAATTATAAGAGGGAAGTTTATAGCAATACATGCCTACTTCAAGAAACAAAGAAAATCTCAAATAAATAATCAAATCTATAATCTAAAGGAATTAGAAAAAGAAAAACAAACAAAACCCAAAGACAGCAAAAGGAAGGAAAAATAAAGATCAAAGAGAAAATTTTAAAAAGAATCAATAAAAAAGATCACTGAAACTAAGATGTGGTTTTTTGAAAAGATAAACAAAACTGATAAACCTTTAGCCAGACTCACCAAGAGGAAAAGAGAAAGGAGACAAATAAATAAAAAAGGAAATAAAAGAGGAGAAATAGCAACTGGTACCACAGAAATATAAAAAATCATAAGAACAAACAATGAAGAGTTATATGCCAACAAATGGACTACCTAGAAGATATGGATAAATTTCTAGAAACATACAACCTTCCAAAAGTTAGGAAGAAGTGGACAATCTGAACTGAATGAATATTTGTAGTGAAATTGCATTTGTAATAAAAAAAAAATTCAGCAAGCAAAAGTCCAGGGCCAGACAGGTGCACAGAGGAATTCTACTAAACATATAAAAAAGAGCTCATACCTATCCTTCTCAAACTACTGAAAAATATTGAAGGGGAGGGAATACTCCCAGATTCATTCTACAAGGTCACCATTACCCTGATATCAAATCCAGACAAAAACACTACAAAAAAGAAAATTACAGGCCAATATCTTTGATGAATACAAATGGAAACATCCTCAACAAAATATTAGGAAACCAAACTCAACAATATATAAAAAGAATCATATGTCATGATCAAGTGGGTTTTATACCAGAGGTATAAGTGTGGTTCAATATTCTCAAATTAATCAATGTGATACACTCATTAACAAAATGAAGGATAGAAACACATGATCATCTCCATAGATGCAGAAAAAGCATTTGAAAAATTCAGTATTCATTTATGATAAAAAAAAGTTGGTATAGAGGGAACATATCTTTAAATAATAAATTTTATTTATGACACATCCACAGCTCACATCATACTCAAATGTGAAAAGCTGAAAGCCTTTCCTCAAAAATAAGGAACAAGACAAGGATGCCCACTCTCACCACTTCTATTTAACATAGTATTGTAAGTCTAGACACAGCATTGAGACAAGAAAAATAAATAAAATCATTCAAATTGGAAGGGAAGAAATAAAACTGTTATTATTTTCAGATGATATAATACTATATATAGAAAATCCTGAAGTCCCCACTGAAAAACTATTAGAACTAATAAATGAATTCAGGAAATTTCAAGATGCAACATTAATATACAGAAATCTTTTGCTTTTCTATGCACTAATAATGAACTATTAGAAAGAGAAAGTAAGAAAACAATGCTGTTTAAAAGTATTAGTTGACTATTCAATTGCATCACTGCTCTAGGAAAAAAAAAGGCTGGTATATTCCCATAGAGAGAGGTAAGCAGATTCATTTATTCTATGGTATAGCTTCTTTTATCCAGTTCAGAATGACACTGTTTTTCTCATGCTGAATAATAACAAAAACACACTAGAGGAAATTACAGTAAAGCCAGGAATCTACCATACTACTCTCTATCAGATCTAAGAAGTTCTCAGTCAAGTATTACCTTCTCTGGGGTGAGGTGGTTGTCTTTAATATGTGCTGTAAATAATTATTTAAATAAATTATATTTGCATGAACTGTTACCTGTACAGAGAGGGAAAAGTGAAGGAGATTATAGTTCTTACTATGAGAACCTTGTGAATTTCTTCCCATGGTGTTGAGAAACTAATCACTCTCATGACATACTAGAACCTCTGTTCAGCTATTTTAGAGGGAAGGGTGGGCAACAAAAATTAAAAGCCATCTTCAAAATCCAACAAAATGAAAGTTAGTATCAGAACTCTCAGTTATAGAAAACTTCATAGAAGATCAACATGCTGCATAGAAAATATTTCTAAAGAAATAAAAAACAGTAAAAGACTAAATGCTTTCCTCGTTAGATTGGGAACAAGGTAAGGATGTCCATTCACAACCCTGTTCTTCAAGGTAATGCTGGAACTTTTAGCCACTTCAAAAAGGCAAGATAAAGAAATAAGTGACAGGGATTGGAAAGGAAGGTAGAAAAAACCTCTCTGTTTTTTCCATTTGCAAATGCATGATTGTGTATGTAGAAAATTCCAAAGCATCTGAATTAGCTCACTAAGTCTGCTAAAACAAGTACCAGAGACTAGTTGGCTCAAACAGCAGAAATTTATTTTCTCATGATTCTGGAGGCTACAATCATCCCAAGGAGGATGTGTTTTTTCTGCAGCCCCTTTTCTGTCTTGTCGATGGCTGTTTGCTCAAATGGCCTTACTCTGTGTGTGCCTGTGTTCTCATCTCTTCTTACAAGGACACCAGTCACATAGGATTAGGGCACATTCTAATGACCATGTTTTTACCTTTATCACCTATTTAAAGGCCCTATCTTTAAATACAGCCACATTCTGAGGCACTGGGGGTTAGGAATTCAAAATATGAATTGAGGGGGTGTCACATTTCAGCTCATAACAGCATCTAAAGTAAAAACCATTAAAACTAATACATGTGTGCAAAAAGTTCACAATATTAAAAAAGTAACACTCAACAATCAACCACATTTCTATATACTAATAATGAACATATAAAAACAAAAAATAGACTCACAATGCAATATAAAACCATTCCATACATTGTGAAATACTTAAGTACACACTTAAAACTGTAAGGAATCGGCATGCAGAAAGTTACAAAAAGTAGATGAAAGAAATAATAGGCCTTAATAAATGGAGATTCCATACTATGATCATGGATTTGAAGAATCAGCATAGGAAAGATAGAAATTCTCCCCAAATTGATCAAATTGATGTTGAAATTTATTGCAAATTTTATTAAAGTATTTTTTTTTTTTTATACATAGGCAGAGGATTATTCTAAGGTTTATATAGAAAGCAAAGTAGCTGGAATAGATTACAATTTTTTTTTGAAAAATACAAATAAAGTAGAGAATCACTCTACTTGATTTCAACACTTATTATATAGCTTCAGTGATTAAGATTGTGTGTAATTGGCAGAGGTATAGACTCAGATCAATAGAACCGAAAAAAAACCCCAGAAGACACATGTAAAATGCTCAGTTGATTTTGGGCAAAGGTAAAAAAAAAACAGCTCAAAGGCTGAAGGATACCCTTTTCAGCAGATAGTGCTGGACTAATTGGATAACCACAGGAGAGGAAAAAAAAAAAAGAAAAAAGAAACTTGACCTATAAGTCATACTCTATACAACAATTATCTCAAAATACAGCAGTTCTGTGATGCTTAATTTTACATATCCACTTACCTGGGCCATGGTGCCCAGATATTTCACCAAATATTCTGGGTATGAGGGCTTTGGGGATGAGATTTTCATTTAGTTTGGTAAAAGCTGAGTAAAGCAGACTGGTTTTGATAATGTAAGCCGGCCACATTTAATCAGTTGAAGGTCTAACTAGAATAAAAACTGACCACCCCCTGAGCAAGGGGGAATTCTGTACCAGAAGCCTTCATACTTGAATTGCAATGTCAGCTCTTTCCTGGGTCTCCAGGGTGATGGCCCATCATACAGATTTTGGACTTTCCAGCCATTGTAAACGAGGGAATAAATTCTTTAAAATAAGTCTTTTTCTTTATATATCCATATTCTACTGATGACATTTCTCTGGAGAATCATGGACCTACATGCAAAACTGAATTAGTAATCTTTCAGGTCAAAAAATAATCAGAGGGCTTCCTTGGTGGTGCAGTGGTTGAGAGTCTGCCTGCCAATGCAGGGGACATGGGTTCGAGCCCTGGTCTGGGAGGATCCCACATGCTGTGGAGCATCTAGGCCCGTGAGCCACAACTACTGAGCCTGTGTGTCCAGAGCCTGTGCTCCGCAACAAGAATGGCCGCAATAGTGAGAGGCTCATGCACCACGATGAAAAGTGGCCCCTGCTTGCAACAACTAGAGAAAGCCCTCGCACAGAAACGAAGACCCAACACATCAAAAATAAATAAATTAATTAATAAACTTCTACCCCTAACATCTTCTAAAGAAAAAAAAAAAAAATCAGAGACTATCTTCAGGATCTAGGGCTATAGGAAAAAGAGTTCACAGACCTAGCACTAAAATTATGATTCAGAAAAGGAAAAAAATGATAAATCAGACCTCACCAAATTAAAATGCCATTAACAGTATGAAAATACAAGTCACAACCTGGGAGGAAATATTTGCAAACCACTTATCTGACAAAGGAAGAGTATCTAGGATACATTAAGAACCCTTAAAAGGTGACAGTAAAAAAGAAATCAAAATCTAAAATAAAAAACTTATTAACACTACCAAATATTGGTGACAATGTGAAAAAAAAACAGATTGCTCATACATTGCTGGTAAAACTGTAAAATTGCACACACATTCTGGAAAACTGTTTGGAAGTTTCTTATAAAATTAAACATTCAACTACCACATGATCAAGGAATATTTATCTCAGAGAAATGAATTTTTTTATTTTAGAAAGCTTAGGTAGTATCACGTCCTTAAACTTTTTTTTTTTAAGAAGATATTGGGGGTAGGAGTTTATTAATTTATTAATTTATTTTTGCTGTGTTGGGTCTTCGTTTCTCTGCGAGGGCTTTCTCCAGTTGTGGCAAGCGGGGGCCACTCTTCATCGGGGGCCTCTCACTATTGTGGCCTCTTTTGTGGAACACAGGCTCCAGACGCCCAGGCTCAGTAGCCATAGCTCACGGGCGCAGCTGCTCCATGGCATGTGGGATCTTCCTGGACCAGGGCACGAACCTGTGTCCCCTGCATCAGCAGGAGGACTCCCAACCACTGCACCACCAGGGAAGCCCAAGAAATGAAATTTTCTGTTTACATAAAAGTCTATACAAGGATGTTCACTGTAGATTTAAAAAAATAATACTTTAAAACTGGAGGCCCCAGAGGTTCCTCAGCAGGTGAATGGTTAAAGAAACTGCTTTGTATCATACCATGGAACACTACTTAGCAATAAAAATAAATACGTTGTTGATACATATAACAACCTCAGTGAAGCTCTGTAAAAATATGCTGCTGAGGGAAAAATCCAATCCCCAAAGGTCACATACTGAGTTATTCTATTTATATAATATTCTTGAAATGTCAAAACTATAGATATGGAGAACATTAGTGGTCCCTGGATGATAGAGATGAGGTGGGGGAAGGAAGATGTTTGTGGCTGGGGACAGGCAAGAGCAGAAATCCTTGTGGTAATGGAAATGTTATCTTCACTGTATCAATGTAAATTTCTTGGTTGTGATACTGTAATATAATTTTGCCTGTTGTTCCTTCAGAGGCAACTGGATAAATGAAGGCATATGGCATCTTTATTATTTTTTTACAAACTGCATGTGAATCTTCAACTATATAAAAATTAAAAATGTAATTAAAAAGTTATGTTAATTAAGACAAAAACTGGCATTTTTCCAGGATTATATTTACTAACACATTTGAAAACTGATTTATGATAAAGATGCTACAGAGGAACATTAAGGAAAAGACAATCATTTTATATATTGGTACTACCTTAATTGCAAAAACATAGGGTAAAATGAAACTTGGCCCATTCTTCACCCCATAAATAAAGTGAATTTTAGATGAGTTATGTTCATAACTATGAAAAGCCACACAATAACAATTTTGGAAGATAAGGTAGGATTATGTCTTCGTGGACATAGAAAAGAATGAAGAGTAGAAAAGAATTTCTTTTTTTTTTAAATTTTATTGAAGTATAGTTAATTAACAATGTGTTAATTTCTGCTGTAAAGCAGAGTAATTCAGCTATATTATATATATATATATATATATATATATATATATTCTTTTTCATATTCTTTTCCATTATGGCTTATCACAAAATATTGAATATAGTTCCCTGTGATGTACAGTAGGACCTTGTTGTTTATCTATCCTGTATATAATAGTTTGCATCTGCTAATCCCAAACTCCCAATCCTTCCCTTTCCACCCACCCCCAAGAATTTCTTAAACAAGATACAAAAAGTTATAAATTCAAGGAGAAAAATGATGTATTTAATTACATTAAAATTGTGAACTTCTGTTTATCGAAATACAATTTGAAGATAGTAAAGGCAAGTGACAAAAGTGGTGAAGTTATTTTGTATGTGTATTCTGATACTGAGGTCATATCTACAGTCTATGAAGAACCACTTATAAATCAGTAAGATAAAAAGGTACATAGGGATGTAGAAAAATAAGAGGGATTAAAACAGATATTTCACAAAAGAGATATACAAATAGAAAACAAAGTTATAAAATAGATGCTCAGAATCATTATAATCAGAGGAAAGAAAACTAAAATGAAATAGCTGCCTCTGTACAGCATACAGAATATCTACAATTAAAAAGACTGAAGTACTACGTGCTGCATCTCTATGGATGCCATCATTTTGGAAATGAACTTAGTACCTATTAAAGTAGGAGCCATAAATTTCACATGTCAATGTTTCTTCTCTTTGGCATATATATTTAACAGAAATGTGTACATGTGTCCCCCAAAATATGTGGATTTAAATTTTATTTGAGAATTATCTTTAAAGTACAAAACCAGGAAATGACCAAAATATCCATTAATGTGTAATGCATGAAGAAATTATGGTATATTCATACAAAAATTGTATTAGGCAATGGAAGTGAATAAAATATGACTGTCTGCAAAACACTCTGAAACTTAAGATGTTACGTTGAGTGAAAGATGCCAGATAGACCAGAATATCCTGAATATTCCCAGTTCTATTGTTTATAAACAGAACTTTAAACTGCAGTGTATAGGTGTGGATACAAAAATGATTTTCAAAGAAAAAAAATAATTGTTTCAAAGAAAAAATAACTTTTAAAATTGTAAAGATAACGGTTACCTTAAGGAAATGAGAGGAGAGTTATTATTGTCAGAGTATATACACATCATGGGCTTCTGATGTGCTGGTAAATTCTAGTTCTTGACTCAAAGAATGATTATATGGGTCATTTATAGTAATTCTTTATGTTAGGTGTTTTTGTTCTAGATATATTTAAAACTTATGAAGTTAAATGAATTGGTAAATAAAAATACAGTAAGCCACGAAAAGTAATCAGTGAGAATAAATTAAATAATTATATAACATGAACTTAAAAAAAATAAACTATTCAAAAAGATTACTCCATCTTTGCAAATAGCTGTATATTACTGTATTGTGTGTGTGTCTGTGTAATTATTTATTTGTCTTCTATTGGGAGGGGGTATTCACGTGGTCTTTAATTCTGCCTGTAGTATGAGAATTCAAATAAGTTGGTCTCTCTCTCTCTGTCTTCTTCCATGATACAGCTTCTCCCATTTGTCAGGGTCACCCTCCTAAGTCACAGTAGGAAACAATGTTGCTTTGTGACCCTGTAGAATATTTCCTGAGACTTTATGTCCTTGAATCAAATACTCATATTAAGGTGACAAAAGAATAACGTGGGGCTTCCCTGGTGGAGCAGTGGTTGAGAGTCTGCCTGCCGATTCAGGGGACACGGGTTTGTGCCCCGGTCCGGGAAGATCCCACATGCCGCAGAGCGGCTGGGCCCGTGAGCCATGGCCGCTGAGCCTGTGCATCCGGAGCCTGTGCTCGGCAACGCAAAAAAAAAAAAAAAAAAAAAAAAAGAATAATGTGGTAGAAGGAAACATGTATTTATGACAAAAGCATTTATACCTTAAATAATTAACAATAATCAAAATATACGAATTGCCATTACTTCTTGAGGTAATCATGATTTATGACTTCATGAAATTATTTATAACCTGTTTAATAAATCTAAAGTTACACCAAACTTTCAGATCATGTCTTATTGGACTAGGATTTTTTCTTTCATAATAAAAATCCATATCATGTTTCACTAAATGTCATGAAACACCAAATATACCATGATGTGATATATTCAAAATATGGACTAATTTTTACTTCAGAATTTTTCCTTGCACTTTTTCTTGGGTAAATTTTAGAGTCATTTTGGAGATTTTGAAAACTATATTGAGATTTTGACTGGAACTTCCCTTTATTGTTTGTGTACCATTGGTATTTTAAAACTATATTCTGGTTTGCAGCTATTCTGAATCAGATTTTTTTTTCATTATACTTCTTAAAGTTAAGGCTGAAGTCTTCCTTGGAAACCTTTTCAGTGTCCTCAGTTTGCCTTTCACTCCACCTCAATTTTCATTCCCAAGATTTTTATTTTCTTTGCCCCCCTTTTTCTGTATGTAGCCAGTATAGATAATCTCTGCAAATGCCTTTCACATTATTTTTCCTGTGCAAACCTTAGACTGGTCAATATTGTCACCCTTTTCTCAATTGCATCCTGTTGTCCAAATATTCCTCAAATGACCTGGCTTCTATATGACACTAGTCCTTTTTTTTTCCTAGCAATACTGATGAAATCTATTATATGATTTTGTGTTTGTTTACTATTTTTTTTGTTTATGTGGATAATTTCATAGTTGTTTTTAAGTCCTTTTATCATCTTCAGGGAGTCTGCAAATAGAGAGGAAGGAACCTCTGCTTTGGTATTAACAGTGTTTATCCTTCTGATATAAAGAGATTAGGGGTAGGAGTGCATATAATCACTTAGCCCAATTTCCAGAGGCTGATACCTCTGCTAAATATCTGATGGAGTTGATGTGTTGAGGCATCATGTCCACCCTTAGCAGCCTTGAAAAATTGGAAGCCATTTCCAGAAAGCTATTTTCAACAAACCCAGTTACCAGCCTTTTCCTCCATGATTCTTCTACTAAGTGTTCCTTTTTGGAAACCTGCTTCTCATGCCCTTGTTTTCAGAGGATTTGTAATTTTGCATGTGAAGGGAGAAGGAAACTATTTTATGAGTGAGTGAATACTCAAAAACAGTGTTCATACTATTTTCTGGTTTACTAGATGGAACACACCCTGATTTCTGAACTTAGAAGTAGGATGGTGGTGAAGGCAGCAGTGAAAACATAAGTGCACACTATGTTTACTTCTGAGTGGTGAAGATTTTGTCAGCATCAGTTGTTGCTGTGATTTCATTTTCAGTTAAATATGCCATGTGTTTAAGGGAAATTTGCTCAGATTATCAATTGGCTGATACTTTGTTTTGATGTTAGGGTCTTCCATCTCCTCCCACCCCCCGCCCAATTTTAAAGCATATTTTAGTAAGAATTTGGTAAATGATAAGCCAAGGACTTAGCTATCATCTTAACCAGGTAGTTCAAACCCAGCAAACAACAGCTTAGGGAAATCCTTTAAATCTAGATTATTTTTAATACTTAATTTTACTACAATAAAAACTTGAAAATATTTTATATATTACTCTGCAAATTTGAAAAGACACTACAAGCATTTATACAACCTCTAAGATAATTAAGAGACAGCCATTGTTTTTACTTCCCCAATGAATATAACTCTTTATCTCTCTTTGGTGCTAACAATTCAAAGTTAATTACATAGTTGTACACCCTTAATCACTATTGTTATCTTTTTATTAATGTATGGCAAATGGCTCAGCTTAGCTTGTGATAAGGAGATGAATTACTGGAGCCATAGAGAATTGAAGAGCTGGAAGTCATACTCTAAATGACTGTGGGGAAAAACAACCTCATGTTGTTTAGCTCATGTTACAAAGTAGTTTATTTAGCTCCATGTTATACAGAGATAAATTCCACACAAATTTATTTAATTTTATACAAGTTGTATTTCTAAAAGGAAATGTCTCAAAATTATTTCCTAGTAGTATAGCTAATGAGGCATGAAATGGATTCTAGAAGACAAATATATTTCATCAACTGGGAAATTTACCCATGGCTCAGTGTTGGCTGATGTCAGTAAGGCAGGATAGGATTCTGAGAGTGTGTGGGTGTAAGGAAATAAAGAAGGTCATAATGTCATTTAAAAAGTAACAGCTATCTAGTTGAATATATACAATTGTTTAAACTTTTTATTTTGAGAAAGTTGTAGATTTGCATGCAGTTCTAAGAAATAATATAGATACGCCATTCATCGTTCGCCCAGTTTCCTATAAAGGTGACAACTTGCAAAATTATACAATAACATCACAAGCAGGATACTGACATTGATACACTGAAGATACAGAACATTTCCATCACCACAAGGATTCCTTATGATGTTGCCCCTTTAGATTCATACCCACCTCACTTTCCCATCCTACATCTGATACTTGGTAACCATTAATATTCTCTATAGTTTTGACATTTCAGGAATGCTATACAAATATAATCATTCAGTTTGCGACATTTTGATTGGCTTTTTTTCATGCAGCATGATTTCTTGGAGATTTATTGAGGTTGTTGTATATATCAATAATTAATTACTTTTATTAAATTTCATTTCATGTATTTCATTACACGAATGTAACATAGTCTGTTCAACCATTCACCAGTTGATGGACACTTGGATTGTTTCCAGTTTTTGCTATTATGAGAAAAGCTGCTATGCACATTTGTGTACAGGTTTTATTTGAATATAACTTTCATTTCTCTGGGATAATTACCCAGGAGTGCAATTGCTGGGACATGTTTGCTACACGTTTAGTTTTGTGAGAAACTGCCAAAGTGTTTTCTAGGGTGACTGTACCATTTGACATTCTGACCAGCAATGTGTGAGTCATCCAGCTTCTCTGCATCATTGCCAGCATTTGGTGTTGCCACTATTTTTTATTTTAGCCATCCTGATAAGTTTATAGCAATATCTCTTTGGGGTTTTAATTTGTATTCCTTAATGATAAATTCTTTTGAATATCTTTTCATGTGTTTATTTGTCATCTTTGATGATCTTCAACAAAATATCCCATCATGAATTTTTTCCCTTTTGGTAATTTTATTTTAATTTATTTTCACCCTTGAATTTTGGGAGTTCTTCATATATTCTAAGCACTAGCCTCTTGTCAAATAGGTGGTTTGCAAACATTTCCTCCCAGTGTAGAGCTATTCATCTTCTCAACAGGGTATTGGCAGAACAAAAGTTTTAAAAGCTGAGGACATCCAATTTGTCAACTTTTCCCTTTTTGCTGTATACACTGATGTCAGGTCTATGAATTCTTTACCCAGCCCTACATCCTAAAGGTTTTCTCCAAAGCTTTTTGTTGCAAATGTTTTAGGAATTAAGGTTTTGATTTAAGTATGTGATGCATTTTGAGTTAGTTTTCATATAAGGTGTGAGGTTCAGGACAGGGTTCATTATTTGCCCATGGATGTCTCATTTTTCCAGCACCATTGTTGAAGGGCTATCCTCCCTCCACTGAAATGCTTTTGTACTTTAGTCAAAAATCATGCGGGAGTATTTGTGTGTTTCTATTTTTGAGTTCTCTAGTCTCTTCCATCAATCTAGTGTCTATCCCTTTGTGACTACTACAGAAGCTTGATGGTATAGTTACATAGTAAGTCTTGAAATTCAGTAGATTTAATCTTCTACATTTATTATTTTTCAAAAATTATTTTAGCTACTGTTCCCTTGTCTTTTTATATGTTTTAGAAAAATCTTGTCTGTATGTACATAACATCTTTCTGAGATTTTGAAAGGAATTTCTTTAAACCTAAATATCCACTTAAGGTGAATAGACATCCTTATTATGTTGAATTTCAATAAATAAATATTGTAGTTTTCAATTCTAACATCTGTACATGTTTTCTTAGATTTACACAGAGGTATTTTATTTATAATTTTAGATGGTATCACATTTTACATTTTTGTGTCATCGTGTTCATTGACAGTTCATCAAAAAGGGATTGATTTTTATATGTTCACTATGTATCTTATGGACTTTTACACATTTTTTAGTTCTAGGAGATTTTTTTGGTAGATCTTTGGGTTTCCTCTGTAGACAATCATGCCATATGTAAATATGGACAATTTTATTTCTTCCTTTTTTGCTGTGTGACTTTTATTTCCTTTTCTTTCTTTATTGCACTGGCTGACATGTTTACCACTGTACAGAATATGAGTGGCAAAGGAGACATTCTTGCTTCCTTCCCAATCTTAAGGGAAATGAATTTAACTTTTCATAAAGAGTAGATACTCTTTATCAAGTTGAATAGGTTTCATTCTATTCCTATTCTTTGAGGGGGTTGTGTTTTCGTTTTTGCTTTGTTGTTGTTATTGTTTAATGAATGGATGTTGAATTTTGTAAAATGTATCTACCTCAATCAATATGATTATTTGATTTTTCTCCTATAGTTTGTTAATATGGTACTTTCGCTTTACTTGATTTTCAAATGTGAACCAATTTTGCATCTTTGGAGTAAACTACACTGTATCATTTTGAATACAGAAAGATTTTTATATGTTCCTGATATCTATTCACTAATATTTTGTTAAGGATTTTTCCATCTATTTTCATGAAATATATAGGTCTGTAACTTTTTGTTTGTTTCCTTGTTTTGAAATGTCTTGGTTTTATTTTGGTATTGGGTAATACTAGCCTCATAAAATTAGTCTGCATGTGTTCTCTCTTCTTTTACTTGGTAGAAGATATTGTGTAGAATTGTGTAGAATTAAGTGTTTATGAAAATATTCCAGTTACACAAACTGATCTTAGAGATTTCTTTTTTTTAAATTATAAATTCAACTTTCTTAATATTTGTAAGTTTATCCAAATTATCTTTTTTGTACTGGGTGGGTTGTGATAGTTTTTAGCTTTTGAGGAATTAATTGAAGTTATAAATGTTATGTGTGTAAAGCTATCTATAGTATTCCCTTATTATCCTCTTTATATTTGCAGGGCTAATAGTAATACTCTTTTGTTTCAGATATTGTAATTCTGTAGTTTGTGTCTTCTTGATTTCTTCTTTGTCAGTCTATCTAGAGGTTTGTCAATTTCATTGATCTTTTCAAAGAAACAGCTCTGTTCATTGAATTTTCTTCATCATTTTTCTGTATCATATTCACTGATTTCTCCTTTTAACTTTATTCTTTCCATTTTTCTCCTTGTTTTTGGTTTGTTTTGTTCCTCTTTTTCTTGGATTTTTAGGCAGGATCTTAAATTATCGATGAGACTTTCCTTCTTTTCTAATGCATTTAGTGCTAGAAAATTTCCTCTCAACCTGCTTTAACTATGTCATAAATTTTTATATGTTGTATTTTCATTTTCATTCAGTATGGTGTATATTTTAATATACCTTGAGACTTGACCCATGGATTATTTGGAAGTTTGTTGTTTAGTTTCCAAGTATTTGGAGGTTTTCCTTTTATCTTTCTGCTATTGATTTCTAATTTTCATTAACTGTGATTAGAGAATATGCTCTCTATTACTTCAGTTCCTTTACATTTGTTGAGGCTTGTTTTATGACCCAGGATATGTCATATCTTTGTATATATCTAGGATTCCAATAACATGAATGTTAATTTTTGTAATAATCCTACCCTTCTATTTCTTCTCTGTTGTTTAGATTGGTTAATTTAAATTGCTGTGACATTGATTCTTTCTTCTGTCCTTTTCACTCTGCTCTTTAGTCTATCCATTGAAGTTCAATTACAGTTATTGTATTTTCACTAATATTTCTATTTTATTCTTTATGTCTTTTATTTCTTTGCTGAAACTTTCTATATAGTTAGTGTGGCTTTCTATTTTTTTCCATTGGTTTAAAGTATATTTATAATTTTTATTTTAGAGTTTATGATAGTTGCTTTGAAATCTTCATGAGATAATTATAATAGCTCTGTCATTTTTGGTATTGACTTCTATTGACTGTCATTTTCATTCCATTTAAGGTCATCCTGTTCTTGGTATGATAAGTAATTTTCTGTTGAGACCTGCATATTTTAGTGTTACATTGTAAACCTGTAAATCTTATTGAAGCCTTTTGTTTTAGCTGGCTTGCTCTGACCCTGCTCTAGCAGGGGATGGCAAGATGGAGACAGAAAACCACCTCGATACTGGAAGGTGTGAGTAGAAGACTGGGTTTCCCAGTTGGCCTCCTTTGACACCTAATGGAGAGGGCTTTGTCACCCACTGAGAGGTGGGCGTGCTTTCTACCTGCTTCCTGCATGCCTTCTTCTGGTACCACTGGGGATTGGGGTTGCTCTTTGCTGCCTAGTGACAGTGAAAGCCATGATTCTCCACCGGCCTCCTCAGGCAAGAAGTAGAAGAAGCCTAATCACTGCCCAGTGGAGATGAAGCTCCTTGGTCTCCATTCAGCTTTCTCTGACACCACCCAGCAAGATCTAGGGGTCCCTTGTTAGAGCTGATAAGGGTGGAATTCTAAGTTCCCCATGTGGCTTTTGTTGGCATTTGAGGGGTTCTGGCCCCAGGTTTTCTATGGTGTTGGCTGGAGTAGAGTGGTTATTTTTTCTAAACAGCTTAGGTCATTCCAGAAATAACTGCAACCATTAAACTTCCTCTCATCCCCATGACTCTTCATTCCTGCCTCCCCTATTCCTCTCACCCTGGATGTACAACCTATCTCCACATTTCCTGGAAAAAAATATTCTTATGTTTCAGAGCAAAATTTCTCACCATGGTAGAATTCTTTAACATCTTTTAAGAAAGGACTTGTAACATTCTAACCTCATGTCTTAGGCCTATTTAATTCAAATGACCGAAAAATACCATCTACTTTACCTCTGACCTTCATGACTGAAAGTTGAACTTTTCCTCATTAGCAATTGCCTTGACCCTGAAAACTAATTCTGGAATATCTAGTTCTCTTAAAAATCATCATTTGTCTTTTCTACTCTCACACACCTAGATATTCTATATTGTAAATTCAGATGTTTCTTTTGTTCACATAGTACAATATCCCAATTGTGACTTTATTTTCACTCCAATGAAGCTTTGAGCCAATGATCAAGCTGCTTTCTTGCTAACATTCAAAACCTTCACATCGGGTACATATGACTATCTTCCTTCTAAGCTTATACACTTACAATTCTTAGGCTAAGAGAGAACACTGCATGACTTAAGACAAATGTATTTTTAGATTTATGGCATTTGGTCTTAGCTGGAATCTCAGTCCTCACTGGCAATCATCTTATATAAGCTTATCTAAAAAGTCCTTTCATACTCGGCAAAAGCTATTCCCTATCTTCCCATTGTCTTCAAATCCAAACCTCTTTCACACCTTTTCACTCAACAAATTAATTATAAAGCCACAGGAATTTATATGCATACAATAGTGTAAGAATAGACAGATAACTTAATTGAGTTTAACACAAAGCCCAAAATATAGAAACAAATAGATACAAATTAAGATGCAAAATAAAGGTGGCATTTTGTAGCAGTGAGAACATAGGTGGATTATTAAGTGCTTGCTATGAGAACAACTGACCAGCTAAGTGTTTCCATGACACACTCATATCTATACATAAATAAACTCCCTTAATTTAGGTCTCCAGGAGTACTACACCACTTATGGTTCTCAGGAAATTACTGCCTATGTTATACCTTCAGGTCACTGAATATTATAAATCCTCTGCCTAGAATTCCCTCCTATGATTTTATTGCAAACTCTACCTTACTTCATCTTAAAGTCATTTTCAGCTCACTCAGATTGAAGTTTTCCCTCCTGGAGCTCCACGGGGACTTGTGTATATTCCTGTTATTTCGTTGTTTATATACATGCTCTCTCCATATCTGAAATGCCCTGAGTTTCAAGGAATCATGTTTATCTTTAATACCTTGCTCAGTAAATTGTAGGGGCTAAACAATGTACTAATTTTGATTTGGAAATCGCTCATACAAACATTTATTGCTTACTATTAGTGGAGAGGATGCTGCGAGTTATGAGAGACAGAGTGATGGTAAATAAGACCAAGTACCTTCCCTGGGTGGTTCCAAAGCCCAGTGTTGAGGCAGTTTGACCTACAGGAAAAATTAAAGGATCTTAGCCTAAAAAAAAGAGCCATTAAGATGATTTAATAACAGAGTGTGATCATATTAAGTTTAGGAAAGGATCTGCATTAAATGATTCTGTATCATTAGAAGACCTAAAAAGAATATTAAGTACTCTTTGAAGAATATGTTTCTATAAATAGTTGCTATAAAAAATAGGGTTAGTTCAGGGTGCACAATTATTATTTCTGGTGTGATTTCAAAATAAGAATGAATCCACTTGTATTTAATTTTTTCCTGAACAGGGATGGTGTGGAAGTAGTTTTGTCCTTTGCATGTTATTTCATGCATATTTTATAATTTTAATTTTATTAGTGCTTGACAAGTTCAAAGGAATATTTATTTGGATTAATCTTGATATTTAATGATATCAACTTGAAAGTGAATGATAATACATAGTAAAGGTCTCTTGTATAAAACATTTATGGAGTTATAAAATAGGTCTTATACATTTATGAGTATTCAAATGTTCCTGTTCAGTTATTATACTAAAGATAACTAGAGAATGTCATTCCTATTCCAGGGGATTATATGTATACTATCTTCAATACAAAGTCACACTTCAACAAACTAGATGAATTCAGACCTTTAGAAGTTGTGACATTTGCTTATAAATTTAAACTCTGCCCCAGAGCTATAAGAATAAATTAATAATCTAATTTAAATATTTGACAGATATTTCTTAAAAGAAATATGGTATTAAAAGGTATATTAAAGTAGGAATACAGTAGGAAAGACATTCTTGCTAATAACATTTAATTTGCTATCATGACAATAAGGTTTATGGAGTCCATGCAATTTGTATTATAGATCTAAAATACACATCTTTAATCAAGAAAAAAGCCCTAAGGCAGAAGTAATACTCTCATTGACAATTAAGGTTAATTAATAAATTTAGTGATGGAGAAGGCGAATGATTCTGTTTTAAAGAGACAATTAGAAAACAAGTCCAATTAATAGAAAAAAACCCACTAGCAACAATGTCTCTTTAGATAGGAAAATTTTTAAATGTACATGCCTCAGTACAATTTTAATTTGGTAGAGACCTTTCTGGGTCAGTTAGTTAAAACTAATTGTTCAGGTTTACTCACCATCTAGGATGAGTGGCACCAAACCTCCGAAGATTTCTTACCCTCCCGAATTTAGTTTTCTCAAAATGAAACTGGTTGCCTAGGAAAGACGATGCTGTTGCATTGGTTATATTCAAATATATGTCAAGGAATATGTTGACAGCACACGTACATTATAAGAAGCACTTAACTCGTGTATCAGTATGGTGACAAATCAATCCCCACATAGATAAACTTGCTCACATTGAAATTTAGGTCACTCAGTTAATGAACCATAGGAGGAATCTCATCTGTATGATTCTTCTGAAGTAAATTTGCAATCATGCTAGTTTATTGAGATTTGATTTGCATTTAATTGACAAATCATTTTTCAGTTTTGCATAATCATAACATCACACCTAACCAAAAACAGTAAAAAGGTGAAAAGAAAGACTTACATAATACTGGAATGTTATTTGAAAGTCTCCATAATCCCCATACATACTCCTGGCCGACAGGGATGATACCTATATATCTTCCCTTTGTCAACCCTCACTTGTTTATTCAGCATTGTGTACCAATGCTTTTCATGCTTGTTATTTTGTGCTCGCTGGGAGGAGACTTGCCTGTGTGATGATAGTGTTGGTTATTTGTTTCTCAATAATGCTTATACTTTATTTTCTCTGTATATAGGCAAACTGGCTGTGAGCTTTTTCTTAATTAAAGGAGAATTTATCAGCATACATTTATCCTAGACAAGTTATGTGCTGGTTTTAAACATAGTCTTATCGAAAATTAAATTTAAAAAAAAATTATTTTAAAACAAAGTAATGCATATTCAAACTATTTTCTTCCTAGTTATGTTATGTTTTACTATTATCTGGGCTGTTGGGGTTATGTATGTCTATTGAACCTGTATGGTGGAAATAATGTACTACAGTGTGTTACTGTATATCATGTTGGTAGCTTGAAATTACTCACAGTAGGAATAGATGCACCATGGAAATCAAAAACCTCTCCAAATCGGGGTTTGATATGTTGTTTTGTTGACTAGTTTAATTCTCTGATATAAGGTTGGAAGATGGGCATGGGTAGACAGTACAAGCTGTTTCCGCATCCAGTAAAGTTTCTTTAATTCAAACGTTTCGAAGTGAGTTGGTTTTGTTGACTATCTAGTCTCAAAAAAAGTGAGAGGAGAATGTAATTAGGAAGATTAAGCTTAAAAGTGTGATATGCTGGTAGCCATTACATCATAGTGTAGAAACATTGAGGAATATTTTAAGTATTAGAAAACTTATATCCGGCTTAGTAAATAACCCACTTTTATCAAAGATGAATGTCTCAACATATGTAACCTTGTTCTCTCCACCCCTTCTTTCTCATTAGTGTACAAAAAGGCATCAACCAACATTTATGTCAGAACTACACTCAGATACAGGAGCTTGGAAAAAGCTCTAAACATCTGAAATGAAGAAACTTTACTGGATGCAGAAACAGCTTGTAGCTTCTACCCATGCTCATCTTCCAACCTTCAATCAGAATTAGACCTCGTAATAGAGCAGAAAGCATTACATTTATCTCCCACAGAGTAGCTTTCAAAGAAAGTCTACCTCATTTTCTACATCCACTCAGAAGACTGTAGCTTCAGGTAACACAATAGTTTCAAGGAGGAAAAGAACAGAATGTTCTATATATAAATTGTGGTATATAGGGGAACTTTAGAAACACAGAAACACTGGAGTCTTCAAGACACAATTGTTGGCATAACAGTAATGTAGTTTTTTTTTAATACAATCATAAACAAATGTAACTCTTCATATTCAGTGGACAAATTAGAGTGAATTGTGAAAAATGATATTCAGCCTAAGATATATAAAAGGGAAACATAAGTGGCTTTCACAGTTAAAAAATAAGACAAATGAGTCTACAGGGTTAGTTAAGAAGGTTTGAAAATCTAAACTATGATAAACTTTGAGAGAAATAACAGTAATTTTTAAAAAATTAGAAAAATGAAAATCTGGTGTCAATTAATGATCAAAGACTGGTTATTAAAATAAATAAATAAAATGGATAAACTTCAAACAATTGAATGAAGGAAAACATAGAATACCTGGGAGGGACTTCCCTGGTGGTCCAGTGGTTAGGACTCCATGCTCTTACTGCCAAGGGCCTTGGTACAATCCTTGGTCAGGGAACTAAGATCCTACAAGCTGCACAGCATGGCCAAAAGGAAAAAAAAAACAAACAGAATATATGGGAATAATCAGTAGTTGAGACTTACAAAATCTTAGCTTGTATATTGCTATGTTTTTAGGGTTTTATTTTCTGTAGTAAGTTTCCATAAAAACTAATGGCTTCTAATGGCTCCTAAATTTATCTCAAGATGTTGAAACAATTGAACAGAGGAAAAAAAAATAAAAATAAAAAATAAAAGGTTATAAAACTGTCTCAGAAAAGTACTGGTCAGATGGTGATGTGAGCTAAAGCCTTTCATGACCAGATAATTTCCACTATAATAAATTTTAGTTGATTTTTTGGATTTTGTGGACACAAAAAATAAAAATTTTTCTCAATTCATTTTATGAGACTAGCATAGTCCTGATGGCCACGGATGAAAGAAAAAATCACAAAAAGAACATGATGGTCCTTAATTATGAAATACATACAGTATAATGAAGGATTCCCTATATCTAAGCCAATAATAAATGGTGATAACATTTATTAAAAGACTGTGAGAGTAATCATACAGTATTAATCAATTAAAACATTTAAAACTGGGATAATTCTTAAAACTCTTAGGTTATGAATAAAAAGTCATGGAAAATTTAACTTCTCATTATAAAAAAATCAATGTAAGAAATAATAGAGTTTTACTTCCTTAGTATGGTATATTGTCAATAGCAAGCATAAAAAATGCTGAAGCACTACAGGCTTCACCATTAAACTCTTTAAAAAGACAAGGTTATTCATTGTATCACTACTACAGAACATTTTTTCTTGGATTTCAGCCACTGCAATAGAGTATGAAAAATGTAATTAAATGTACTCATCAAAACTGAGTAAACACTATTATCATTATTTGTTAAAGGAATGATTTTGTAACTAAAGATTTAAACAAATCTTCTGAAACACATTGGAGCTAGGAAAAAAAAAGAAAATTAAGTTGGAAAATGACAAAATGAAGATTAAAAATTATACCCTTCATAGCTTATGTGGAAAAGCAGATTAAAAAATTAAGAATATAATTCATAATCCTATTAAAATATTTCAAAAAGTTAAGAACAACTGTTTACTGTGCAAGACCTATGTGAAAATGTTACTAAATGCCATTGGGAGACATAAATAAATAGGGAATAAAATAAGAGGTTGTCTTATTCTTTTATGGAAAGAATTAATATTGAGAATGAATAAATTCTCTCCCAATTAATCTTTAGAGAGACTACATTTTCAACCAAAACTCTACTGTATTCTTAATGTGCTTAAATCATTTAAGAATTCACCTTGTAACATAGACACTGTAACATAAACATCATGAAGAGAGTGAAATGCTGTTGTTTTTGTAATCTCTTGCTAGAAATAATGTCAAAGTTTACCCTCACCTGAGTTTCCCATTTTTTTTAGCTGTTTGAGCGACATCCTGCTGGACTGCTGAGTAACTCAGCTCCTTTCAGTGTGTCTCAGGAGATTTCCAAAGAACACTTAAGTGCCTGTATTATCATATCTGACCTTTGTCCAGACTGTGGCTTCAGGCTTCTGCACTCTCCCAGGTAATCATCACAGCCCCTTCAGCTTCATTACCTTACATGTGTATATTCTTTTGTTATCCAAGGTAGAATTAATAAAAGGCTGGCATTAATTACATTGTATAATAGGCCTGTCAGAAGAATTCAGGGCATTAGAAGGGATTTACAATATCGAAAAGTAAACTTTAAATTGCATATTACCTGCCACCACCATTCTCCAGCAAATGGAACCCCTATGGTCAATCCACTCACCTGAGACACAGCCTGCTCTACTGTAATATTGCTGGCACCCGTCTTTTACTCAGATTAGCGTCTCCATCAACATTCTCCCTTATCATTTTTGGGCATAAATCCCTATCTATTGGATCACCAGAAGTAACTTTAAACTTCAAAATAATTTACTTCTCTCTGCAGAAATGATCATCCCTCTCCTTTCATTTATAAATAACTATTTAGATCACTTATGTCTCTCACTTCTTGAAACCGTTCCTTCAGACTAGATTCCAAGCCTTTTCGTATTCCAAAGTTTAGGGAAAGTATATTCCTAAAGGAAAGTGCAGTGTTTCCCAGATCACTAATAACACTGTCATCCTGGGCTTCCCTGGTGGCGCAGTGGTTGAGAGTCCACCTTCCGATGCAGGGGACACGGGTTCGTGTCCCGGTCTGGGAAGATCTCACATGCCGCGGAGAGGCTGGGTCCATGAGTCATGGCCGCTGAGCCTGCGCGTCTGGAGCCTGTGCTCTGCAACGGGAGAGACTGCAACAGTGAGAGGCCCATGTACCACAAAAAAACAAACAAACAAACAAAAAAACACTGTCATCCCTTAAACTACAGCAAGTGCTACAGCATGATGTGTTCAAACAGAAGTGAATGTGTAAAAATGTGAAAACTTGAATAAAATACAGATGGAAATTTATATAATTTAACATGACTGAGGACTTCCTAAGCCTGAGTCCAAGAGTAATTCTTTAATTAAAATACTGATAAGTTTGACGATTTTAAATATTACACCTTTAAAAAAATTTTTTAAAGAACAACAACAAAAAACAACAAAAGATGAGAGGAAGGGAGCTAAAGAAATATTTATAGTAAAAAAGAAAAGAAAATCAGAATTATGAAACACATATTTTTAAATGGGGACTCAAAAAATACTTCCAAAGTGTATAAAGACTAAGTACTAATATCCTATACATAAAACAGAATTTAATACAAGTATCATAATTCACAGTGAGATAAAAAAGCAATTCACAGAAGAAGAAAAATATGTGGCCAATAAATATATAAATTATTTATGTGAGAAATACATGACACAAATCATTTTAAATTCTTTTATCAAATTGGCCATAATGAAAAAAGAATGATAAATTCCAGTATGGGTCTATGTCCGATGAACAATGGACACTTAAATATTCTAGAACAAATGTAAACTTGATATTTTACTTGGGCACAATTTAGCAAAAGACAGAAATATGTGTAAACTTTGATACAAATATCATGTGGAAATAATTGAAACTGCTTTTGTTTTATCACAAACTATTTTTTCAAAAAACAGTATTTAGAAGTGCCAAATACAGCTTGATCTAAGTAACTTACAATAATAGAGCAATAACTAAAGCCAATGTAGTATTCTGAATTATGAAATGCAGAATGCAGTATGATAGTCTTCACACAGCACAAGGATAGACAATTTCCTATAGCCCGATCAGGCAAATGAGATGTGATAGAAACTTAATTTCATCCATACAGTGCCATAAAAATATAAAACCTCTATTTTATTTACTTTGTTTAATATATTTGTATGTGTCTCAAGTAACAACCCAATAAAGTGGGTTTATTTGTTTTCAATTAATTATTTTGTTGATGTCTTAAATCTTGCACTAGATGGCATTAAATTATTGTCACAGTTAGATAGAAAAAGAAATAGCTGTGTGGGCAGGGCTAGACAGGTAGATAGGCAGACAGGAGATACACACATGCATGCATATATACATACATAATAAATAGAGAACCTCGAATACATTAGCCCTCTGTGACACTTATGAGAGTTCTACACAAAAGACACAAACCATACAATTAATGTCCTTCACAGAGATACTAAGAATTATTTATCTGATTAATATTCATACATAATATATCTCTTTAAAACAAAAGTTTTAAACTTTATTTGTTCAATATCATAAGTAAAATTAAACAAAATTTAAACTTTCTCTTAAAATCACCTCTCTGCAGTAACAAGAATTCTCATTCTGCTCCCTCTCTGAAAGCATAAGTCAATAAACTGCCTAGGAAAGCACCAGAGCCCCATGATTGCACCCGATGGTGCATATCAGATTATCATCAAGGGAAAAAATCATGTACTTAGGGCTTCTATCAAGGCAATCAACTTGCTAATGGAATTTTCTCACAGCTTACTGGAAGCAAAGCAAGGTTATATTAAGATAATGTGAAATAGATGAAAAGAATTAAGGTTTCAAGGGATTTGCTTCCTTCTTTTAATAGACTTTTATTTCTTGGAAGAGTTTACACTGCACCCAGTTTCCTCTATTGTAAATGTCTTACGTAAGACAGGTTCATTATGATTAATGGACCAATATTGATGCCTCATTATTAACTGAAGTCCATAGTTTATTTAGATGGACTTACTTTCATCTAATGTCCTTTGAGTGTTCACGGATACATCCAGAATGTCATGCTTATTTGTCATGTCTTGAGGCTCCTCTTGACTGTGGTAGTTTCTCAGACTTTCCTTGTGCTTTACAACCTTGACAATTTTGAGGAAGACTGGTCAGGTTTTTTTTTGGGGGGGGGGTTCCCACTATTAGAAATTGTCTGTTTTTCTCACAATAATACTGGAGTTATGGGTTGGTGGTTGGAATATCAGAGAGGTAAAGCTCCTTTTTCATCACACTGTTGCAAGTGTAGCTCTATCAACATGATTGGGGAGTACTGACCTTGGCCTTGATCACCGGGCTGAGGAGGTGTGTGTCTGGTTCATTTACAGTAAAGTGACTTCCCCACTGTACACTTTGGAAGGAAGTCACCCCCTTCCTGAGGACATGTATTATTTGGAATTATTATTCTTTATGGGAGTGTTGTCTCTTTTTCCCCATCAGTGTGGAGTCATAGGTATTTATTATACTAATATGCCCCTGGCTCATCTTGTGTATTTATTGGCCCCATCCTAAAATCATCCCTTTTTCTAAAGAGCTATGGTTCCTTTTGTTGGAGAATGATATTAGAAACCAATATCTTAGTGCAAGACATTTTTCTAGATGCCTCTAGAATGTCATTTATTTTAGACCCTCCTAACTGATAGAGCAAAAAAATATATGTGTATACTAACCCATGCATATCACATATATATATGTAAAATATTTCTATATGTAACCATTTGTGTCTTTATGAACCTAAATATGAGTTTATCCTGATGTCTCCACTTTAATTCATTATCATATGGATCACTGTAGCTTCCTCCTCTTACTACAAATTCTCACTCCAATAGTGAGAAACCTGCCATGCATCTACTTGATTGTTGCATTCCTGCAGACATCTACTGCAATGTCTTTGTTGTTAACACATATCTC
>NW_006770974.1:371749-402658 GCF_000442215.2 Lipotes vexillifer
TTCCTGCAGACATCTACAGCAATGTCAGAGTTGTTAACACATATCTCTGTGGGAAACAACTTCATCAACTAGAGTATGATGTGTATGTGCAATTCCTTTTGCCTTTCATCTTACACTAATTTCCAAAGATATTTAGATCAGTACCTTTCCACCATCTTTGTCAGTGTGGTTGTTTCATACATTTTGCATACAATTAGATTCTCTTGTTACAGTCTGTATCCTCCCCAGGGATCACCCAACTTTTAAAATTTGCCTACATTAGGGTTAGCACTTTGTGCTGTACAGTCCTATGGATTTTGATAAATGAATAATGTCTTGTATCCACCAGTACAGTATCATACAGAGTAGTTTCATTGCCCTAAAAATCCCCTGGGCTTCACATATTCATCCCCCTGCAAACTCCTGGCAATCACTCTTTTTTTAACAGTCTCTATAGTTTTCATTTACCTGAGTGTCGTATATCTGGAATCACACAAAAGTATTATTTTCTCACCAGCTTCTTTCATTTATCAACATGCATCTAATGTTCCCACAGCTTGATTGTTCAATCCTTTCCACCACTGAATAATGTTGTACAGTGGGATGTATCATAGTTTATCTATTCAGGCACTGAAAGACATTTTGACTGCTGCAGATTTAGACAAATTATCAGTAAAGTTCAGATAACCATTTGCATGCAGGTTTTTACATGAAAATAGGTTTTCAAGATTGCATTGACTCTTTTCACCCTTTGTGTTTTCATGTATATTAGAATAACTATAATGCCGCACACACACATACACACACACACATGCACATGCATTTCTATAAGAATCCTGACTCAGATTACTTAAACACTATGATCATTTGGGAAGAACTGGCATCTATGATACTGTCTTGCAAACTGTGATTATAATATTTCCCTGCCACAGTATCTGTAGTATTTCTCATGGTTTGTTTGGGTATTTTTTTTGTATTTGTTTATTCTGGAATATTGAAATACTGTCCATTCTTGTACATTGACATTGTTTACAGGGATTTCAATAAATTCACTATTATAATTTTAATATTTTATAGATGCTTCTGGAATTTCTACATATACACATATTATTGGAAAATAAGGACAGTTTGATTTTTTCCATTCCTATCTTTATGCTTTTCATTTCTTTTCCTTGCCTAATCGTACTGTATAAGGCCATCAGTAAAATGATGTATTGATATGGTGACAATAATTTTCCTTGTGTCATTTCTGATCTTGGTGATAAACTTTCAATATTTCATCAATAATATTTCACCAAGATACTTACCTTAGAGTTTTTAATATACTCATTAGCAGTTTACTTTTCTTTTAATTCATGTTTCACTAAGATATATTTTTAAAAAATGAATATATACCATTTTATAAAAAGGCTTTACACTGACATTTTTCCAAACATGATTTCTAAAATTTTTTCTAGAAATGTTTTCTGTCAATTCAGTGAGTTACATGAATTGGTTTTGACTATTAACATACCTTTTGCTTTGTTTTCCTGGAAAAACTTACTCATTATTTTTATCATTTTTTTATGTACTACTAAATTCCGTTTGCTAAATTTTTATGAAAGAGATTTTGGCTGTAATGTATCTTTCTTAAAAATGTTCTCTCAGGTTTTGGCATCAAGATTATAGTGATCTCATATAGGATTTAGGAAATGTTCTCTGTCTAGTTTTTGTAAATGATAGGGTCAGGTTGAAGATATTTGTTCTATATATTATTGGAAACATTAACAAGACAGGTAAGCTGGGCTACAGTTTTACTTGTATAACAACTTTCAATAATAAAATTGATTCCTTTAATTGATATTTGACTGTATGATATCTTTACTTATTTTTATTTCATGTTTGATAGGTTGCATTTATTTTCTAAAAACTTCCTCTATCATACATTTTGTCAAATTATTATAAAAATATGCTCTTATTTCCTTTTTAATATAGTATGATTGATACTGACCAGTGTTCTTGGCCTTCCCCAGCAAGTAGAAATTAACCAGAGGCCAGACAAGAAATTCAGGCTTTATTAGGGCCCCTGCTGCATCAGGGGTGAGCGAGAACAAACAACAGGTTCCCTTGCTTGCTTGCTCCCTGACGGGGGAAAGCTTGTTCCTTATATGGGGTAAGGGTAGGGGTGTGTCCAGGGGTCGGGCCGGAGGCGTGGTTTAGGTGTTTTTCCCACCACTTGGGTGGTGTTGTGTGCAGGGGGCATGCACAGTACCCTGTTTTTGCTCCAGGGTCTTCAGAAATGGCTGTTGGAGTTTTTTGTCTTTTTGTATATTTTGGGTCCAGAATTTGCCCCAGCTGCACATGCACACAGTTATTGTTAGTCCCATAAAGTTTTTTTGTATTTTGATGCTTGAGGAGATGTATGTCCAGGTGCAAGCCCTGCAGCACTGCAGCAAACAGTCCCAGGTCCCAGGCCTGTCTCATGATTACATCTTCTGCATTCATGATGTTGGTAATTATATTTTTTCTACATTTTTTCTTAAGCATTTTCCTAGGATTTTATCAATTTTATTAATCTTTTCAAAGAGCCAGCTTTTCACTTATTGATTTTTCTCTGTTTTACTCTTATCTTAATGTAATTAATTTCTGTTCTTAAATTTATTATTTCATTTTGACTACTTAATTTTTAGGTTTGATTTGTTCTTTCCATTTCTTAAACTAGAAATTTAGATAATTGATTTACAGTGCTGTAATACTTTTCAAATATATGCTTACATAAATTCACACACTGATAACTACTTTTGCTGGTTCTCAAAAGTATTGATATGTTTTAATCTCGTTATCATTCAATTCAAAATATATTTTATACTTGCACAACAGTTTCTTATTTGAACTATGGTTTATTTAGTAATCTCCAATTTTGTATCTAGACATTTTGGCATTTTTCTGCTTATATTTTTTGTTTACTACAATTATTAGTATAATTAAATTAATATCTACCAAATTTATTTTCTCATCTCTTATATCTACAAGTGGCGTCCCTGGTCCTGAGAAAAGGCTGACTTCTTGGAGTCTAGCCCTTCACTCAGTTGGTAAGTGCCTCTGAGGATAGTTGCAAATACACAGCTAACAGAAAATAGATTCTTTCCTTCGGTAGAATTTTATTCCTGTTAGTCTGTGTTCCTTCTGAGGTTCTCTGATGCTTTTACACATATGATTTCCATAATTCATTCATCTTTTCTTGCATATCTGACTGAGATCATTGACCTGCCATAGACTATTCCAATCTAGTCATATTTGGAAGCTTAATAAAGTTTTTATGCTACTCCTCCTACTTTGAAAATTGTGTCTGTCTTCTATTTTTATGACATACCAAAATGGTATTCATGCATCTTTTTCTGTGATACATCCCTCGAACTAATCTAAACATATTCATTCCTTTCATGACCATAGATTAAGTTTATCAATTTATAAATAGCTTATAGTAAGAATATTAAATGAATTTATAGAGCATGCTTACTTTTTTTTTCTAGAAATCATTTTAAAGTTGCTAATTTACTATCTCTAAAAAAAATTGTTCTTCATAAGCATTTCTATTGATTGCATGTTTTAACTCCTTTTTCACTTGTAACTTGGTGCAGTATTGAAGGTCAAGGAATGCTCCTCATTCTGTTCATCACTTCACTCAAGGGATTTGCATTAGCCAAAGACAATAACAAGCCATGAGATCATCACATGAGGACTGTAATCTTTCAGTGCATGTATCTGGAGACTGCATCTTTGTACATGCAGTGTGACAGTTTACCCCACTTGAACCATGCAGCAGCCTAGCTACCCATACATTTAGATTTTCCTACATGAAGACCCCTTCTTTCCAAATGTTAACCGTATTTTTTCTCTCTCTTGTATAAACACATAATCTCATCCCAAATTTTCTCTTTTTGTCCCACCATAATTTTTCAGGTCCCTCTTGTAAATTGTTCATCCTCTTTCAGTTCACAGGTGTTCTCTCTTCAATTAAGACAATAATTATTATTTTACCACCACAAGAAGGTGTGGCTGTCAATAATTGTGAAGGGTGAGAAAGTGAAATTTTACTCTACCTGTAGGCTAACATAATAACCTGCCATATGTAGTTTCACACTGACACAGTTTCCTGAATCAGAAACAAAGACTTTATCACTTAAGGTAAATAGAGTAGCTGGAGAGTCAGCATGATGCTCATACTTGTCCCCCCCTCCCCAGATGTAACAGGAAAGTCCATCTCAAATCCTGCACACATGGTGGGCAGCAGTCCTTCAGAAGACCACTGAGCTGGGGCTTCACTATTTTACAGTGAGTAAAAACAAGTCTGCTTTTTGTTGCTTAATGCCCAAAACTTAGAGAGGTGTGTCTCCCTCGAGGTACAGTTTGCTTTTCTCCTTATCCTTGAGGGTGAAAGTTTGGGGCATTAAGGGAGCATGTTCAGTATTTTCACCAAAAGCATCTTTGCTGCACACTTTTCAACAACTATTTTTGCCACATAACTAATTGACCATAATGTAATTTTGCCATAACAGATAAAATAACTAGTTTACTGTTTGCTTTGAAAATTTGGTTCCAATTTGTTGACAGTCTGATTTCCTTTCTCCATTGACCCCATATTCCCATTTTTATATTACATAAATCTTAGTCCTCATAATGGTTATACAGTGACCAGTAGATATGGCAGTCTTAAAATAGTGGATGATAACTATGTATGTCAACTTGATAGAACATACTATAATAAAACTTACTGAAAGTGTGAAATAAGAAAGTGTAAAGCCAGACTGCATACTATAGTGGAAAATAATAACATAACAGTTTGCAAATTCTTTGGTGATTTGAAGGCACAGAATTGCAGCCATATTTCCCATAGAAATTTGGAATGTCAATGAACAGAAAACTGACGATATTCCAAGAACAGTGTAGAGGCTTCACAACCCAATACAATGCTTAGTTTACAAATATGCATTCTGGTATTTGGAAACTGATACCTCTGTTAATGAAGAGCTTTTAGGAGCTTCCCTGGTGGCACAGTGGTTGAGAGTCCGCCTGCCGATGCAGCGGACATGGGTTTGTGCCCCGGTCCGGGAGGATCCCACATGCCGCGGAGCAGCTGGGCCCATGAGCCATGGCCACTGAGCCTGCGTGTCCGGAGCCTGTGCTCCACAATGGGAGAGGCCACAACAGTGAGAGGCCCGCATACTGCAAAAACAACAACAATAGCAACAACAAGAAAAGAACCTTTATTAAAAACAGAAAGTGTGATTCTGAAAGAGGAGATGAAGTTATGAGAAACAAATTATGAACAAAAAACTTGGACAGACTTGGAAGACAAGTGCTTAGGTACAACCCACAAAATAAAACCAGTTGTTTGCACAGTATTGCCATGAATCTACACACATTTTAAATATATTAAAATATTTTGTATTTTTGCAATAAAGTCTTTTAAATTTGTTATTCATTTCTCATGTTTTACGTTTATGTCCTTTTGAATGTCCCTCTTTTATTTTTTGTTATTTTACATTTTACAGCAAAATTGCCTTAAGGCCACCGTTGTGCAGTAAAAATGTTTGTGATGAAAGTGCTTGCAACAATGATGTCTACAGCAAAGATCCTGACTATAGAAATTCCCAGGCCCTTGAAGGAGATCCTCATGAAGTAAAGACAGATTAAGTATTTTACCTCTGATTACAAAGGTACAAGTAGTCGGGCTATGACTAAATCCAAGCATTTCTTAATCTTTATTTTCCATTGTCTCCAGGAAAAAAAAAAAAAAAAAAAAGCAATAAGGTGGCTAAGCAGCCACCTTAAATCATTTATTTTAGTCCTGATTTTTATTCCAATGTTACTTCCTCTTTCCATATCTTCTCAAATTCCTGACAACATTTAACCTTGACTGATTCCTCTCCCAGCAGAGAATCTGTTTTCTGGCCATAGAAAATGTATTACTACCCAAAGCCATTCCCAATCAGCTTAGTAATTAACATGAACTATTGATGATCTACTATGTGTATCAGCTGGGGATTTGTCAGCTAATCAAACTAATCTAACAGTGGAAATGCTAAACATACTTGTTCCATTGTTGAATAATTCATAAACATAGCAAAAATCATTTTATTCTGACATCTTACCCATTTTTAACTCCTAAAAGCAATGTTTCTAATCTCTTCTGAAAGAAATTTGCAGTCAAGGAACCAATTATTCAATTCAATTACCATCAATGTCAGCATATTCTCTTATAATATGTGCTAATTATCAAGTTCATTATAATTTCCTAAGTAAGCAACATATTTAGGAATGTTTTGTTATTTAAGATTTAACATAATTGATGTTGTTATGTTTTTGGTGAGAATTTGATGACAACCTTGGGGATGTGAACACCTGTTTTGTATCTAACCATCAGCTCCATGTCTTATGGAGATTCATATTTCCCTTCACTTTGTAAGTTATCTGTCTTGCAGTTTCATCCTCGTAATTTTGATGTTAGCTGATTGTACCTTTGAGCCTCTGGTTCCTGCTTTTGAGGATCCTGGAAGTTCTACTAAATCTTACAATTACTGTCTTTATTCCCTTATCTGGCCCATCCTATTTGGAAACTTCAGGTAGTTCAATTTGGATTTCTAACACCTGCACCTGAAAGCATTCTGAGTTATACAGAATGTTGAGCCAGGTATGAGATGTTGTGGATACAGACGCTAAAATATAGAACAAAGTGATTTGGGGTCTGCTCTGGAGTGTTTCCTTGGACCTTAACTGAGGGTCTTTTCACAAATACACATTATGGTATAGCCTGTCTAAATCCCTTGATCAGATAACATTTTTACCACTACAATATTTAGAGCTCCCTGAAATTATAATGCTGTTATTCTTGACCCTGTAAAGAAAATCTTTAATCCATACCTTTCATGCTTCTATAAAATGAGAAAGAAATTCACTCCATCCCTGGATCCAGTGTTATTTGGCCCCTGGCCTCTTCCTCAGGGCCAGGGAAAAATGGCTCTGGGGCTGCCTCTCCTGCTCACATATTTCTCACTGTTGTCAAAGTTTAATGTTCTTTCTATTAGGATTTTTTATAGTATGGATTAAAATTTTGTTTAGCCTAGAAATACAATGTGAAATTCATAAGCTCTATATATACTTTTGAAGAAAGAAAAATCTGTTAAATCTTTTTTTCTGGGAAAATAGAAATTTGTCTATTTTTTTGAGGAAAATGAATCTACTGAATTAACTAAAATGAATAATTTAGCAGAAAGAAAAACAATAAATGTCAGTGTAATAACATTTTCTCCAATAAAACATTTTAATCAACTGAAAATCATTAACACAATGAAGGTCACAGAAGTGGTTATGAGATGTATTCTGGAGAGATATTCAGCTCTTGAAAATTCCCTTCAGTTACCCTCTTTTATAAACTAAGAGAATTAGGTCAACCAGGTGTCAATGCACAATCATTCTTATTGTAGCCACAAGGCAATTCTGTCCTGGAATCTATATTTATTAATAGACTTAATAGCTAAGTCAAGAGACTCTCACTGGGATTTGTTTTACTCAATTTTTCTTGAGTAAGTAAGGTGCTTTAAAATATTTAACTGAATATATTTCTGAATAGTTTCCTTGTGACTTACTTGACATGCTGCCATTACCACAAACATGGCTCAGTTAGTGCATTTTTAACTTGTCAGAAATCCATGGACATGCCTCCGATCAGTGAGTGTCTGCTGTTACGAAGGTAAAAAGCCTGTCCATCAACAAGTTTAAATAGTGTTAAGAACACTTTTATGTCTTCTATTTAAAACTGATACAATAAAGGAGTTTCTTTCCTCTCTTTTGAATGTAACCACAAATAGCAAAAGTTGTAAAGATAAATAATTAACTTAAGTGAAATTAGGAAACAAAGCTCCATATCAAGAATGGTGAAGAAAACCCCATTAAATACTGACTAATTTGGACTTGAGTCCAGGAGAAACTTGAGCTGATACACACTATCTTGAACCTCAGGAAAAATACCCACTGTCCTAAGATGAGTGTCATTGCTTTAAAAGGTCTATCCAACAATTTGTTAAATGAATAAATAAATATAGGGGCCTACAAAAGGCAAAGCAGAGAATGCTTTGAAACAGAAAGAGAAAAAAGTCCAATGCCCATTTCTTATTATTTATGACCACCAAGTGGCAGAGATGAAGTAGCATGAAGGGGGCAGAAATCATGATAACAATCACCATACCTGCACACAGAAAGCAGCAGGCTTCATGGGCCTTAGTGAAAAAAGAGAATGCTAAGATCTGAAAATAAGGAAAAGAAAAAGAGAACAACAAAAAAATTGTCACTAGAGAAGAGGACAGAGAAAATGCAACTGGAAGCTTAGCAATTCACCTTGCCCCAGGTCTCAATCTGTCTGGTCTACAATATTCTTCATCAATTGGTTGGTTCTCCACAAAGGTGAATCACAATAAAAAAATTATGAAACAAAGAATTGTCTGCTATTTCTTATCAAAGGATGGCATTTGCTATGAGCTAGTGACTTAAGAGAGCTTTTCACTCTTCCATTTTCCAAATGAAGCTATTATAGTGTTTCTATTGTTTATTCTCAACCACCTTATATTAGATGTGTTTGGAGGAGATAAAAAAAAAAAAAAGTCAGGATCAGCAACTATGCACAGTGAAGAAGTGTTTATATCACCCAGAAATTCTGGACTGCTTCTCAAAGATAAAAGTAAAAACTTGATGAGGCTTTGTGGTTTTCATCTTTGGAGATGGGGAAATTTTCCTTTATATATATATATGAAAAGGCTGTGCATGAAAATTGGAAAATCTCAGTGGGGGGAATGAGGGCTCCAGCAAAGACTAGTATTTGACTCATTTACCTCTTCTTACTTAATAGGATTGCTATGTTGCTGGGAGTGACATTGTGCTCAGATTTTTTAAAGCTGTATTTGCTTGCCTCTCTTGAAGAAGAGAGCAGCCAATTACATGTAAGTGATAGTTTTTGATGAGATATCCAGGAAAGTCTTAAAGCTGTACTTATATAATGGAAGTCACCGTTTTCACCCTCCCCTTTACTCTATGTTCCTAACTGCAAAAGAACTGTGAGGATTAACATTCCAGGAGCTGTCAAGTGACTACTAGGTGATGTTGACAGTGGAAGTCCATGTTAAGGATGCTAAGGAGAGAATAGGCTCTGGGGTCCCTATCCCTGGGATTGCCATATCTGCTATGGACTGCTTAACATCAAACTTCATGATATGTGTATATATATATATATATATATATATATATATATATATATATACACATATATATACACATATATATATATATATATATATATACATATATATATATATATATATATATATATACTATATTATATATATATGAATGTGTATATATATATATTCACATATATATGTATATATACATATATATACTGGAATTTATATATGGAGAAATCTATGCATTCATAAATCTTAAGTGCACAATTTGATGAGTTTTCATAAATGTATACACTCATCTAACCACCATACTACAGTCAAGATATAGAATATTTCCACCACCCAGAAAGTTCACTCATGCCCTCTTCCAGTTAATCTTGATCATTGTTCTTATTCCTAATACCATAGATTATTTTTGCCACTTGTTGTAATTCATATACCCGAAATAGTAAAGTATAAGATTTTTGTGTCTAGCTTTTTAAAAACAACACAATGTTCTTTGGAAGATTGGCCTATGTTATTGTGTATATCAATAATTTATGTTTATTGCTGAGCTGTATTCCATTGTTTGAACACATCACAATTTGTTTATCCATTGTCTTCTTTGTTAATATTTAGGGTGTTTCCAGTGTTTGGATATTTTGGCTTCTATGAATAAAACTTTTATGAACATTTGTTTATAAATCTTTGTGTGAACATATAATTTTATTTCTCTTAGGTATTTAGGTGTAGGATATACAGAAAAATAATTACTGAGCCATATGGTTAACATGTATTTATCAATATGAGGAACTTACAAAAATTTCTACAAATTGGTTAGTGCATTTTATAGGCCTTTCAACAATGCATGAGAGTTTGATTGGTCCCACATCCCCATCAATATTTGGAATTCCCATAAATCTTAATTTTACCCATCTTAGTGGGTTTGTAGTAGTATATTTATTTGATATGAGTTTGCATTTTTCTAATGAGTCACAATGTTGAGAATCTTTTCATATGTTTATTGGCCATTCATGTCCTCCTTTGTGATGTGGCTGTCAAGCTGTTTGCCCATTTTTAATAGATTCTTTGACTTCTTATTACTGAGTTCTAAAAATTCTTTGTATATTGTGGACACAAGTTCTTTGATCAAATATCTATATGTGTAATTTAAATACATCTCTCTGTGTGTGTAGTATATACTCTGAGTATGTAGTTTGCATTTTTAGTTTTTCAATGGTTATTTTAGATGATCAGAAGTTTCCAATATTGATGAAGTCAAATTTATCATTTAAAAAATTTTGATGTTAACGCTTTTTGTGTTTTCTCTAAGAAATCTTTGCGTTCACCAACATTGTGAAGATATTCTGTAATTTGTCTTGTAGAAGATTTATAGTTTTAATTTTTTATATTCAAAACTATGATACATTTTTAGTTAAGTTTTCAGTGTTGCAGGAAGTAGTCAATTATGCATTTTTTATAATCATATCTGGTAGTTTCAGTACTATGTGTTGTAGTAGAAGTAAGATTCTTGTAGACAGCACATAATGGGTTAATTATTAAAATCACTTCTGCTATTCTTTTTATTTGATTTTTTAGATCTTTTATATTTAATGTTATTATCAATATACTAAGATTTAAGCTTCTCATTTTATTTGCTTTCTATTTGTTCTATCTTTTTTTCATTTTATGTTTCTTCTTTTATTGTATACAATGGGAAGCCACTGTTGAATTTTATCAGATGAGTGGTAGGATCCTGTTTTCAATTTAGGAAGACATTTCTGGTTCATCTTAGGAGACATGTTATGACTTATGGAAGAGTGAAATCACAAACACCAATGAAGAAGATATTGTACTATTTCAGTGGGAAAGGATGGAGCATTGCTGATGAATAATGACAATGAGGATGGAAAAACGTACATGAAATCAGATATATATTAAATACAGAAAAAGCCAGTTTTGCAAAGGATTAAGGTGGAGTGAAAGAATGAAGGAGAGAGAAGTATAAATGTTTTTTTCTCAGGACCCTAACAAGAGTGGCTGTGTAGATACATTTGGTATTTACTAAAATGAAAGTTGGAAAATAATAGTTTTAGAACAGGAAAATAAGTGTTTGGATTTGGGAATATTTGGTTTTAAATTCCCTAAAGCATTTAGTGTCAATGTCATATGGACATTTGCACTAGTGAAAAAAGAAGAAAGATAGGAATAATGTGCATATATATGGTGACTGAAGTTATAGGATTGCTTAAGAACACCTGAGAATATACTGCAGGGTGAGAAATGAAGAGACTCCAACAATAAACTGTAGAAAACTGTTAATAACCAAAGATTATTAAAGGAGAAGCTGGAAAAAGTACTGAATAGGACAATCAGAAGTAAAAGAAAAATAGGAGGTACTGGTAAAGAAGGGAAATGAAAATGCATTCAAGAAGAAGAAAAATATTCTTTCTACCAATAGCTGGTGAGTGATAAGTGAAATGAAAGTGTAAAAGACATTGAACTTGACAATTTGAAGGTCAGAAATGACAGTGATAACTCCAGTGAAGTGATATGGATGGAAGCAGATTCAAGTGGGCTGGAGAGTCAATGAGAAAATTTCAGGTTCAGGAAAAATGGGGCAAGGTTATACAGAATTTTTGCTGTACAAATATTTGAAATGCTGTGCAACTGCAAGATTTTTTAAAAGTGCACTTTGGAGCATCAAAAAAGAAAAGGACATTCCTAGTATCAGAAACAAAGAGGTAGTTTGGAGCTACAAAGGAAGGATAGAACTGTGTCATACAGAGTAATGGCTTTAAATACCCATGAAAGAAAATATGTGGCTTGAAGTTAGAACTTAGATGTCTGTATAACAAGTAGAACCATTAAGGGAATCCAGAAAAAAGTCTGCTTAATGGCTCAAAAAGACAATGAAGATTCATGATACTCTCAAGTCTATAAGTTGAAAAGTAATAAAGTTTAACATGGAAAATCTAAACTCTAGTCTTAATCGTTAAATTGGTGTGAAGTCTGGATTTATATTGCTTATCTGAAGGTAAAATTTATAAGCTAAGGGATTTATATAAAACTTAAAGTCTGGCAGTGGCAAAGCTGGAGAAACTCCCTAAGTCCAGCCATATAGGATCCTCTAAGCACACATATAAAACCACTTCACTGAATAAGATCTCACAGTAAATAAATAAAAAATAAGAAGAAAACACCATGAGGGAATGCTCATAAAAAATAAAAGAAGAATTAATATACCAAGCACTAGGACATATTAAAAGAATAGCTTAAAAATATTAAAAACACAAAATGACATCCATTATATACCAGAAATGAACATCTAAAAAAGTAACAAAAAAGTAAAAATAGGAGAAAATTGCAGATGAAACGTTCATATAATTGGCCCCTTTACAAAACAAGCATAAGCTGGTAAACAGTTATAAAATCAACATTTTTAGAACTGTGAAATCGAATCCAAAATGTATAGTAACCATAAAACTCCTTTGCCGAGAAGAGGGTGGCTGAATTTTGGTAAGAGAGTGTTGTGCATATATACACTAACAAATGCAAGGTAGATAGCTAGTGGGAAGCAGCCGTATGGCAGAGGGAGATCAGCTCTGTGCTTTGTGACCACCTAGAGGGGTGGGATAAGGAAGGTGGGAGGGAGGGAGACGCAAGAGGGAAGAGATATGGGAACATATGTATATGTATAACTGATTCACTTTGTTATAAAGCAGAAACTAACACGCCATTGTAAAGCAATTATACCCCAATAAAGATGTTAAAAAAAAAAAAGAGAGAGAGTGCTGTGGCAATTTCATTCACCTGCATACCATCTACTATATTCCAGTGCAGGGCAGCAATCCCCAGACAGCACTCAGATCCTGCAGCAGCTTGCTGATGCCAGGTCATTAGTACCGATGGAATTTTCTTTTCTTAAATTACTGTAGTTGTGCATTTTGACTTGTCTGGTGTTACCCTGAGGAACTGGCATAGAGGTTGAGTTTTGTTGTACTGCCTCTTCCTCCCTACCTTGGGCTGGTAGAGCTATCTGAGCAGCAGTGGTATCTGCAAAGGATTCAAAGTCCCACTTCCTGTCCCCACTTGGGCCAAGAGATGGAAGATGGAGCAAGGGGTGTGCAGTGTCAGTTTTTGCAGGAGAAGGCAGAGGAGGAAATCTCTTATGGAATAAGGACTTGGAAGAGAAAGTGTAATGCATTTACCCAGGACTGGACACCTGCTCAAAAATTATCTGAAATGAACTTAGACTTGCACCTCTGGCAGATCTGTGGACTTTGTGCAAGCACGAGGTGAAGACAAAAGAAAATCTGTGGGCAGCACACTTAATATTGAAGCAGTGCTCCAGCTAAGCAGTTAGCAGGACAAGCTGCAAAGAACAGGCAAGTAATATTTTCTTTTTTTCTATTTGGCTCCAGGTACTTAAGGAAATTTCTCTTAGGTGACTGGCTGATCACTGAGATAATGAAACAGATACTTCAGTGAACACACATGAAAACATAGAAGGAATATTTTTTGCAAAGAGTTTAGAAATGTCTCAAAACAAATAAGACAACAAAAGACTTCAACAACCACCAATAACAAATCCTGGGGAAGAGGAGCTGTGTCTTCAAGAATTATGACATTATAATATTCAAATATCCACTTTTCAGCAGCAACAAAAAATTATGTCACACAAAGAAACAATACAGTATTTTCCACTCAAAGGACAAAAGATGAATTGACAGAAACTGTCCCTGAGGAAGACTGGATATTGGACTTGCTAGACAAAAATCTTTTTTTTTTTTTTTTTTTTAAAGCATATTTTGTGGTGGTGATTTCTTTTTTGTTTTTTTTTTTATAAATTTATTTATTTATTTATTTTTGGCTGTGTTGGGTCTTCGTTTCTGTGCGAGGGCTTTCTCTAGTTGTGGCAAGCGGGGGTCACTCCTCATCGCGGTGCGCGGGACTCTCACCGCCGCGGCCTCTCCCGTTGCAGAGCACAGGCTCCAGACGCGCAGGCTCAGCAGTTGTGGCTCACAGGCCCAGTCGCTCCGCGGCATGTGGGATCTTCCCAGACCAGGGCTCGAACCCGTGTCCCCTGCATTGGCAGGCAGATTCTCAACCACTGCACCACCAGGGAAGCCCCGACAAAAATCTTTAAATCAACTATCTTAATATGCTAAAGAGCTAAAGGAAACTATGGGCAAATAATTAAAAGAAACAAGTAAAATTATGTCTGAATAAAATGAGAATGTCAATAAAGAGATATAAATGATTAAGAGCAACCAACTGCAGAATCACAGAGCTGAAAGCACAATAACTGAACTGTAAAAAAAATCTCTAGAGGAATTCAATGCCACATATGAGCGGAAAAAGAAACAATCAGTGAACTTGAAAACTAGACAATTGAGGTTATTCAACCTGAGGAACAGAAAAAAATGAAAAAAAAGTAAAGCATCTAAAGGATCTGTGGGATACCAACAAGCATACCAATACACGTTATTGAAATCCCAGAATGGAAAGAGAGAGAAAAGGTAAAACAAAACAAAACAAAAAACAAAAAGTTGAAGAATTATGGCTGAATAATTTCCAGATTTGATGAAATATGTGAATCTACATATGAAAGAAACTCAATAAACTCCAAGTATGATAAACTCAAAGATATCCACACTAAGACTCACTATAATCAAAAGATTGAAAGACAAAGAAAGGGAGAGGGAGGATCTAGAGAGCAGCAGAAGAAAAATTACTTGTCACATAAAAGGGAATCTCAATACAGTTAACAGTCTATATTTCTTTAAATACAATGAAGATCAGATGGCACTAGGGTAACATATTTAAAAGCCTGTAGAAAAAGAAAGGTTGTCAACCAAGAATTCTATATCCAGAAAAATTATCCTTCAAAAATAGAGGAGAAATTAAAATATTCCAAGTAAACAAAAATCAATGGAGTTCATTGGCAGTACATAAAGACTAAAGAGAGTGCTTTTGCTGAAATAAAATGACATTAGAAGTAACTCAAAGCCATATGAAGAAATAAAATATCTGGAATGGTAACTACATAGATAAATTAAAAGCCAGTATCATTTTAATTTTTTATTTGTAATTCCTTTTGTTATTTCCTTCATTATTTAAAAGACAAATTATTAAAATAATTGTTAATCTATGTTGATGGGCACAAGGTATATAAAGATGTAATTTTAACAATAACAACATAAAAGAGATTTTATTTGCTATTGAAGCTAAGTTAGTATCAATTTAAATTAGATTGTTATAAATGTAAGATGGTAATTTTGATCCCCATGGTAACCATTAAGACAGTATCTAAAAATACAAATATGCAAAATAACATAGGAAAAAATCAAATGGTATACTACAAAAATCAGTTAACATAAATGAATGTAGTAATAGAAGAAATGAGGAATAAAAATAGACATGCACAAATAAATAGTAATATGAGAAAATTAAATTCTTCCTTAACAGTGATTACTTTCAATATAACTAGGTTAAATTACCTAATTAAAAGACAAAATTTGGAAGAATGGGTAAAAAAATGATCCAATGATATTCTGTCTGCAAGAGACTCACTTTATATCCAAAGACACACGCAGGTTTAAAATGAAAGGATGGAAAAAGATATTCCATTCAAATACTAAGCAAAAAAGAGCAAGGGTGGCTATACTAATATCAGGAAAATAAAATTTGAGTCAAAAAGTTTCACAAGACACAGAGAAGGACACTATGTATTTTTAAAAGGGTCAACTGATACAACAATTATGAATATGTACACAACAAACAATATAGCCCCAAAATGTATGAGGAAGAATTGACAGAATTGAAAGGAGAAAACGTTCTACAATAATAGTTTGAGACTTCAATATCCAATTTCAATAATGGAAAGATCATTTATACAGAAGATTAATAAGGAAATAGAGGATTTGAACAACACTGTAGACCAACTCCACCTAACAGACATACATGGAACATTCTATCCAACACAGAATAATCATACTTCGCAAGTGAACATGGAACATTCTCCAGGAAAACCATATGTTAGGCCACAAAACAATCTCAAATATAAAATTTACAAAGATTACGATCATGCAAAGTAACTGATAAGGGTTTAACATATAGAATATACAAAGAACATCTACAGACAAACATGAATGAATAATGAAGAGGCAAGTGGTTATCATTATAAAAATTTTTATAACGTGTTCCCATCACAAGGCATCACAAAGCAAAATTTCCAGCTGGACTGAAGATGTAAATATGAAAAGTATATTAAAATAGTTATAAAATTGATACGTACTCAGCTAAGGAATAATTTTCAGTAAACAAAAATCAATATCTTACAAAAGTCTTTGAACATTTTGCCTTAAAATTATAAATTAATATACCAATGACAAGAAAATTTTAAGAAGTACAGGAGAAATTACAAAAAATAAAATTAAAAAATTTATGGATAAAAATGAAATACCTATGATGACTATAAATTTTGAGGACATAATTAAAAATGAAAGTAATTTTTAACAAAACTTGTGTAACTCAACTAATATTATTTAGAAGGTAATTTTATGTTTAAACTCATATTAGAAGTGAGGAATTACTAAAACAATAGAAATTGACAATAAAGTACACGCAAAAAATGTATAAGCATGGAAATATTAGATCTAAGAGTAGAAATTAATTAATTAACAGAAAGAATAAAGAGATGCAACTAAACCAAAACCTTGCTCTTTGAAAATACTACACCGGCCACAGACAGGGCAACATATTTAGGCAATTCTTCCACATGGAAAACTGAGTCTAGAAGGATATTAATCAGAAGAGTGATATCTCTATATAAGGTTATCTCTCTACATGATGTTTGTAAACTGAGGTGGCGAGAGGAAGGCCAGTAAGGAGATAAAATAATGGCCACTTTGATTTAAAGTGAGGGCAAAAAACATCAACAGGAATTGGTGATAGATTATATGTAAGTTATGTTAAAGATTAAGGAATACCAGGTTTCATGACTGAACAATGGGTACAATTTTCATAAATAGGGAACGATGGGGGAAGAGTGGGGTAAAGTCTTTAATAAAATGTCACTGATGGACCTCTTAAGTTTGTGATGCTAATAGTGATGACAAGCACATTGGGAAGAAAGGCTGTCAGTTTTGCAGTACAAGACCATTATGTCACTGACGTCATGAGATGGTGCAGTAGTCTTGTGAATAGGCTCTTTTTCTGGGTATCAAGAACTATGGGCATTCTGAGGTTGTTACTGATGCATTTTTGGGGTTTATATATAAGGACCACACCCTAGAGATAGGAGCAGATGGCAAGAGAAAACCTTAGACCCTGACAATTCCCAGAGCTATAATCTCCACCCTATATTGCCCTGCACCAGATGTCTATCTTGTTTTTGCCACTATTTTTTAGGTCTCTATTACTTATAGTTGAATCTAATCATAACTGATAGAGAATCTCTGTACTATTATTGAAAATTTATTTGAAACTTTTAACTTACTAAGAAATGAATCAAATTTAAGGATTCAAAAATAGAGGAGTGAAATTCACAAGACTTAAACACAGGTTTCTATCCAATTTGGACAATAATTCAGGAATTTTGTAGCATATTACACAGTTATGCAGAGTCTATAAATTGTAGTAAAACACAATCTTAAAAAATTTTGCTCTGTAGTTCCACTTGTAAGTCAACTCTTATCAGTGCAAGAAAATATATTTCTTGAGGCATATACTTCTCCCAACAGTTCAGACTAAAAATCTTGTCATGGATATTTTTATTTTCTGTTATAGCCCTCTTACATGGTCTAAAGTATCTGTTTCCCTGTAGAAGACATATACATGCAATACAAAAAGTCCTCATCCCCAGTGTGTTAGCCAGAGTTCTCCAGAGAAATAGAACGAATATGATATATATAGATATAGATATAGATATAGATACCTAGATAGATATGAGACTTTTTGTGAGAATTTGCTCACATGATCATGGCATCCTAGAAGTCCCACGATCTGCTATCTGCAAACTGGAGAACCAGAAAGCCAGTGGTGTAATTCAGTCCATCCTGAAGAATCAGGACACCAATAGTGCAAGTCCCAAAGCCTGAGAACCAGGAACACCAAAGTTGGAGGGAAGGAAAAGACAGATGTTTTAGTTCAGGCAGAGTTACTTTAACCTTTGCTCCACATGTTTGTTTTATTCAGGCCGTCCTGGATGGGATGCTACTCACCCACATTGGTGAGGGTGATCTTTTTTACTCAGTTCACCAATGCAAATGTTAATATCTTCCAGAAACACCCTCAAAGACACACCCAGAAATAAAGTTTCATCAGCTATCCTGGTATTCCTTAGCCCAGTCAAGCTGACACATAAGATTAACTAACTAAAAACTTTCCCTCTGCTCTCTGAAACTGGCAGTTGGAGGCCTACAAATTAAACTGATTACTAGGAGAGAAAAAAAAAATTATTCCTAGGTATATGGCAACCAACAAAAGAAGTAGGTAGCTTACTAAATGGTTCAAACTGGAGTTTTCTATACCTGATTTTCTTGGGAAAAGAGCGTACAGAAGTCTTCTGTGGGAAGAACAAATAGGTTTCCTTAGGGAAGATGAATGGGTTTTCAGAAGAACAAACGAGAGTTAAGAAAGCTTGTGATGTTTGTTCATATAGGTGGGGGTGGAATTTCTAGTTGTTTCCTGGTCCTAAAACACCCCCAGAGAGGGGATTTATGTTAGGTTTAATCTCAGTCTTCTTCTTAAGAGTAGATCTGCCCTGAAGCCTTATTTCCCAGAAGTTGCTATTTTTAGTCAAATAAGGGGATCTCCAAGAAGACTTCTTTCTGCATCTTTTGAATCTAAAATGTTTTCAATTTAAAGTAATCTTCACATCAACTCTGGGGTCCCAAGTTGGACCCACACTGTCAAGAAACTGGACCAATGAAATTTTGCGCTATTTAAAATAACACTTCAGAAAAAGACACTTTAAACAAATCTCTATAACAAGGGGCCAGGGGTTGACACCTCAAATTTCACCTCCAATTCTCTACCTCCTTGAAGCTGTCATGTCCTCTTGGAACAAATTAACCAGATTCTGGTAGGGTTCACTTGGTTGCTACCTTGTTTATGCAAATAGAGAAGTTTAAAATATTTCTACCTCCTTCACTTTTTGAAACGTTTCTTGCTGTGTAAAAGGAATGCCATGGCATAGTTGGACCCATTTGCATGAGTTTCCCACCAAGAATGCAACCTCTTATTCCTGAGGATACAATTTTTGGAACACTTCTGAGGTGGCGTTGATCCAGATCTGCTAACAAAATTTGTTTTAAGGTTTGTAAAGGAGAACATTTTATGTTACCATTTTCACAAAAGTGGGTCTCTTTCTGGAGGAACCAGTGTGGGACATAAAAGTTTGCCTCGGGCTTCCCTGGTGGCGCAGTGGTTGAGGGTCCGCCTGCGGATGCAGGAGACGCGGGTTCGTGCCCTGATCCGTTTGCCTCATGGAACCTTAGCTATGTTTTCCTGAGGCTGACTTTTCTGAATCACCCCACACTCGGTCAGAACTGTCAATACTGGAGTAATTGGAGTTTCACATTTTGTCCTCATGCAGTCCACTGCCCATCCATCTAAATCAACTGACCAAACATATTTCATTTCTACTAATTAACACCAGCATTTCCATCCCCAACATAATAAATTCTCTTTTTGATCAATACTGCCAATGAAACAGTGACCTCATTTTCCTTGGTGCCTCCCTGCAGGCAGGTGGAAACCATGTGTGTTCTCTTTGGATGAGGCCTGAGGCTAAGGTACAATTTAGCTGAGAAGGAGCAGAAAGGTCTCACTTGACAGGTGTGAACAATTAGACAAACTGAACAGAGTCAACAAAGTTTTCACCCAAATTAGTCAATGATGTAAGCTATTTCTAGACTATTCCACTTCTTTCATTCTATTTTATTCTAAAAATTTCTACATTTACTTAAAAATTAATGTACATATATTTTAGGCATATTATTATTCTTAAAAAAAGACTAAACACATGCTAATATTAATTGTGTTTATCTCTAAGAAGTGAGTTTTAAGTGTGTTTTTAACTTAATTGCCTCTTAAGTTCTCTATTTTTTGAATTCTCTGCAGTAACATATAACTTTGATAGAAAAGAGAGTCATGTAAAATCATCATATGAAATTGTATATCTTGGATTATACTTGGAATAATAGGATAATTAGATGAACACTTTAGTAGATAGGATCATAAGTTATTCTTTCCCCCGTCTCTATGTTTTTCGTATATTCTAACATTTCTACATGTTTTCTTGTGCAATGAAAATACAAAATGTTTTACAAACTTAAAGGTAGAATTATCGATGTTGCTCCACACAAGTTTTCTAGGACTCTGAGGTGTAGCAACAGCGGGTTATGATAACAAGGCTCAGAGGCCAGGGACCAAAGTGTCGAGGAGGAAAAACATTCCTTTCTCTTCTAACCTCCTAGGGTCTCTGACTGGGGACTTGCAAGTCACACTAAGAAAAGAGAGATTAACAAGAAAAAACAAACGCGGTTTGTTAACACTGCAGCACAATATCCCCTGGAGAAAACTCAGTGATGTGTAATTCAAAGGGGTGGTTAGAGCTCAGGCTTCTATAGCATCTTAGCACAGGGCTAAAATGTGGAAAGTGACATGACAAAGGAAAAGGGGTTTAGACTTTCAGAGGTGGCAAACTGTGAGAAGAATTTATGGGGGGAGGAATAAATGACAAAGCTTAATCTAGTAAGGGTTTTTTTGTGCAGGTCTGTCTTCTTAGTCATATAATTCCCCTGGAAAAGGGAATTTATACAAGTTCTCATTTAAGTTTCTACTTCTAGTCAGATTAAAAAAAGCTCCAAGAAAGTCTTCTTTCTGTGTCTGTTGATTCTCTTTTGCTTCCAGCTCAAAATAATCCTTATGCCAAAGAGACATATTTTGTGGTGAAATAATCTGATCCCCTACAGGAGAAAACTTGGGAATTTATATTTTTAGCTGTAATTTCACATCTACTTGGAATTTTTTGATACTTACTGCCCAGAAATCAAATATTCTCTGTCTTTATTTAGTACAAATTCTTTGTCCTGTTCTTTTGTTCTGACATAAAATTTCCTGTAGCCTAATCCTTAAATGGGTTAAGATGACATATAAAATTGAAATAGCCGATTGCAAGTTTTCTACGGGAACAATAAGCATTTTGACCGACTTCATTGAAAGACAAAAGGATTACAATATTTCCTAAATATAATAACTATTTTCTGGGTTGATGCCTTTGTATTTCATTTTTAAATAGGAAAGATGCAATCTCTCAAGATTTAGATATGTTCATGCCCCCACCATCAAGGAAAAAACAGCCCAACCCAAAATTGATACTTTTAAATAGGATTATCATCCAAGTATTCCAGCTGTCAATAATCTTTCTTTATAATCCTGTATGGCAATGATTTAATAACTCCCCAGGGAAAGTAAATTTTTCATTCCATCTACCAATGGATTTGCAGTAGATTGACTCAAGAGAAAAATCTTTTCAATGAAACAAGGTGAATCCTTGTTTGTATGGCGACCCCTTTGAGATGTAATTATCAAGTGGGACAGGACCCCTATCCCCACTGTCTGTGGGAGGGCAGGAGCCTAACTTCCAAAAGTGCCATTTAGCAACACAGACTTTTTAATCACATGACCAACCTGCCCCACTTCACCTCTTCAGTGAATTGTCCTAATCTAACCTCTGTCTTTGAAAAGTTTGGGCTCATTGTTCCTTATTGATTGAATTTACAGGATTCTACAGGATGGCCAATAGAGCTATCCAGATGTAAACGTGTAATTTTTCCTAAAAAGGGAAGAATAATCCCAATGGTGGTTCAGAGGTCAGCAGGGCTGCTACTGCCTTCAGGCATCCAAGGAATGAGACTGTCACCTGCTCAGTTCCAAAGGGGACAGGGGTGCAGCCCTGTTGGGCCCGGGGTGGGGGTGAGGAGACAGGACCACCCCAGGGGGCTTGGAGAACAGAGTTTAGTGCCAAATAGGATTATTCTAGAGCCTTAAAATATAATAGAATTTGTCCTGCTAAATTTCAGACTTGCTTGGGACTTGTGACCTCTCTTTTCTACCCAATTACTCCCTTTTGGAATATGAATGCCTCTGCTCTATGTGTGCCAACACTTTTTTTAGAATTAGATAACTTGTTTTCTGGTTTCCCAGGTTCACAGCTTGAGGCAAATTTTGGCTCAGGATGAATCACAACTCCTCTTTCACCCACACCTGATTTAGCTGATATTTGGATGAGACCTTGGACTTGGAGCTGATGCTGGGATGAGCTAAGAGTCCTAGAATTGTTCGGATGGAGTGCATGTATTTTACATGTGAGGACGTGAATTTTTTTGAAGGGTGGCACAGAGCACAGAGTGGTATGAAATGATTTGTATCCCCTTCAAATTCATATGTTGAAGCCCTAACCCCCACTACCTCAGAATGTGATTGTACTTGAACATAGGGTCTTTAAAGAGGAAATTAAGTTAAAATAGTTTGCAAATGTGGACCCTAATCCAAACATGACTGGTGTCCTTATGAGAATAGATTAGGACACAGCCACACACAGGGTCCATCATGTGAAGACACAGGAAGATGACCATGTACCAGCCAATGACAGATGCCTCAGAAGGAATCAATCCTGCCAGCACCTAGCTTCCATAATTAGGAGAAAATAAATTTCTGTCATTTAAGCCTCCCTGTCTGTGGTACCTTGTTATGGTAGCCTTAGAAGACTAATACAATATTTAAGAAGTTCTGATAGTTCATAATATGTTATGTTTCAAATAAAGCAAGTAAAACACTTTTTAAATGCCATGGGAACAAAAATGACATTTTAGAAGCCTGGACATTAATGCAAGTTCAGAAGAAAATTTTCTGAATTATCTAAGTAAACAGTGAAATCTGAAAAGTCTTATTACATTAAGAAGATTATATTTTCTTTAGAATTATATGTTTTGCTTATTAATCTTTTAGTAGCTGTCATTTTAATTAAAAATATTGCCTAATATATTCCTTATATACTATACTCTGAGGAATTGCTAAATTTTTACCAACAGAGAGAATGTCTTATAACTTTAAGATGACATCACTGCTTAGCTAGTTAATGTTAGTGACATTAAAGATGGGATCCAAATAATTATGCAGTGCCACAATCATACAGAATGCATCTTCTTCAAAGATACCACCAAGAAAAAGCAGTATATGACATTATTCCACAGGAGGAGATGAACTTCAGCAAAGTCAGATTCCTGGTTTGTCACACTAAGATTTATTGGTATGAGAAACTTATAGGTTTACTGGGGAAGAAGACACACATACAGAGCTAAGATCCCATGAGCATTACCAGTCACAAGTGCTACAAGAACTGAGAGAAATTGAACTCCAGAAATTAAGTCTGGAGCCGCTGGGGGAGGTTGAACCACAAAGAGAGCTCCCTGGCTGGCCTCAAATTCCAGGAAGTGAGAAAGGAGATTTGAAAGTGACTTACAGAAGGAAGGAAGGGCAATGCTGATTTTAATATGTGATAATTTATGTTATACTTGGAATGACCACTGAAATAGTGAAATAAAAATTGACTTTTCATATGTTGTTATTAACATTATTACTTGCCCATCAAAGAGGACAAAATTTGAAAAGACTTGTGTGAAAAGGGAGTGTAAATATACACCAATACAAGGTGAAAACCTAAGAGTAAGCTTTCAACAGAACCCACTATTCAGGTATGATGTCCTCCACAAAAGGCCAAAAAAAAAAAAAGGAAAAAGGAAAAAGAAAAAAAGGAAGGAAGGAAGAAAGAAAGAAAGGAAAGAAAGAAAGAAGGAAAGAAAGAAAAACAGGTGTGCTCCAAATTCTGATCACCTGAAGAAAGCAATTCCTTATTTGCATGGATACTTGGATAGCAACATGGACCACAGTTCAAAACTTCAGAACTGGCCAGCAAACTTAGATCTGTTATGAAATCTGTTATGAAAGAGGGACTCCTGTGCAAACCACTAGAAATCATAAAAAAACACTTGAAAAGAGATTATACTGGGAAATTCCACTGTATTTATAATAAAAATGCCCTCTTATTTCTCACCAGGCCAACTCACACCTCTGGTGAGCTATGTGTGTATCATCACTTGAGCTGGATGAGAAAAGAACTGTGTGTGGTTTTCCACGTGCATGCACATGAGAAGGAGTGTGGGTATCTTTGTAAGTGTTTGTAACATCTTATGATTCTATTTGTTACAAAGGTTGAACTAAAAATTCTGCCAAGAAATATCAATGCAAAAAATACATCCATTACTCTAAAACTCTTAAAGAAAAACATAGGCAGAACACCCTTTGACATAAATCGCAGCAAGATCTTTTTTGATCCACCTCCTAGAGCTATGAAAATAAAAACAAAAATAAACAAATGCGAACTAATTAAACTTAAAAGCTTTTGAACAGCAAAGGGAACCATAAACAAAATGAAAAGACAGCCCTCATAATGGAAGAAAATATTTGCAAATGAAGCAATACACAAGGGATTAATCTCCAAAATACACAAACAGCTCATGCAGCTCAATAGAAAAACAAACAAACAAACAATTTAAAAAGTGGGTGGAAGATCTAAATAGACATTTCTTCAAAGAAGACATACAGACGACCAAGAAGAACATGAGAAGATGCTAAACAGCACGGATTATTAGAGAAATGAAAATCAAAACTACAATGAGGTATCAGCACACACCAGTCAGAATGTTCATCATCAAAAAATCTACAAACAATGAATGCTGGGGAGGGTGCGGAGGAAAGGGAACCTTCCTCCACTGTTCGCGGGAATGTAACTTGGTGCAGCCAGTATGGAGAACAGTATGGAGGTTCCTTAAAAAACTAAAAATAGAGCTCCCATATGATCCAGCAATCCCACTCCTGAGCATATATCCAGAGAAATCCATAATTCAAAGAAATAGAGGCACCCCAATATTCATTGCAGCACTATTTGCAATAGTCAAGACATGGAAGCAACCTAAATGTACATCAACAAAAGAATGGATAAAGAAGATGTGGTACATATATACAGTAGAATATTACTCAGCCATAAAAAAGAACAAAATAATGCCATTTGCAGAAACATGGATGGCCCTAGAGATTGCCATTCTGAGTGAAGTAAGTCAGACAGAGAAAGACAAATATCATATGATACTGCTTATATGCAGAATCTAAAAAAAGGGTACAAATGAACTTATCTACAAAATAGAAATAGAGTTACAGATGTAGAAAACAAACTTATGGTTGCCAGGGGGTGAGGAGGGGAGGGATAAATTGGAAGATTGGGATTGACATATACACATTACTATATATAAAATAGACAACTAATAAAGATCTAATGTATAGCACAGGGAACTCTACTCAATACTCTGTAATGGCCTATATGGGAAAAGAATCTAAAAAAGAGTGGATATATGTATGTGGATATATGTATATTTATAACTGATTCACTTTGCTGTACACCTGAAACTAACACAACATTGTAAATCAGCTATACTTCAATAAAAATTTTTTAAAAATTAAAAAAAATACATCCATTACTTAATTCAATAATGTGTATACATTTTAAAGCCTTGACAGGAGGGGGGGGCCAGGGAAGAGCTTGGAGGTTCACAGCAAAGGCTCCAAACCTTGGCAGGTTTCCAATTCTGCCGGTCTTGAGTGACATGGGCTTCATCATATAAGATCCCAGAACTTGTTTCTTCATCTCTTTAATGGGGATAACATTCTTTTATATAACTGGTATGATAAGTGACATACTGTATTCAAAACACCTAACGCTGTAGCTGACATTACAGTAAGTGCTTTATAAAATGTGGCGATTAATATAACTTTAAACTGATTTTAGTTGAAATATTGATTGATTTGTCAAAGTGCTTACTGTAACGACTGCGACTTTATCCTGTTCTGTAAAGTCAACTCTTTTATAAAATGAAATTTTACTTTAGGGACAGTGATAATATCTGGTTTTGCTCTGCAAAGTCCACTATATTTAAAATTTAGATGCTTCTTGAGAAAGATTTTCTTCCCTACTTTAACATGGATCTCAAAAATTAGTTGTACTCACTGTTTAAAACGTGGTTTATTACTATGTCAACAAACAAAATGTGTCAATACGTGACTTAATAATGTTCTTCGATTTTTGTTATCTAATACATGCCAGAGGCTCACATATTTGTCTTCATATTCATAATATATTCATGCAGATGGATAAATATGCACATATTTTGATTTGGGAATATTATGTTATCAGTTATAGGAATAAATCAGTGAAACAAAGAGATGTTTCAATGTTTTGCAGGATCAGTCATTTTAAGTGTTCAATAAGTAAAAAAATAGATTAAAATCTGTTGAATTACAGGTACTGACTATAATACTACAGTCAGCGCTCAACTTTTCCCTGGAGACTGTGCTTCAAAGATTGTTCCCTCACCTCAGTGTTTTCCTGTTTTCCATTTGGACCCGTGTGCAGCCCTGCCCCAGTCTGAGCCCTGATCTCCATCATGCCAATGAAGTATTTTGCTGCTTTTTGTTATCTGATTTTCTCCTCCTTCCTCTTCTAAATCCATGCCCCCTATTGTTAATAGATGGCTAACTGGATTGGAAAATATCAAGGATGGAAGGATTTGTGAATGGCTATACTTCAATAAAAATTTTTTAAAAATTAAAAAAAATACATCCATTACTTAATTCAATAATGTGTATACATTTTAAAGCCTTGACAGGAGGGGGGGGCCAGGGAAGAGCTTGGAGGTTCACAGCAAAGGCTCCAAACCTTGGCAGGTTTCCAATTCTGCCGGTCTTGAGTGACATGGGCTTCATCATATAAGATCCCAGAACTTGTTTCTTCATCTCTTTAATGGGGATAACATTCTTTTATATAACTGGTATGATAAGTGACATACTGTATTCAAAACACCTAACGCTGTAGCTGACATTACAGTAAGTGCTTTATAAAATGTGGCGATTAATATAACTTTAAACTGATTTTAGTTGAAATATTGATTGATTTGTCAAAGTGCTTACTGTAACGACTGCGACTTTATCCTGTTCTGTAAAGTCAACTCTTTTATAAAATGAAATTTTACTTTAGGGACAGTGATAATATCTGGTTTTGCTCTGCAAAGTCCACTATATTTAAAATTTAGATGCTTCTTGAGAAAGATTTTCTTCCCTACTTTAACATGGATCTCAAAAATTAGTTGTACTCACTGTTTAAAACGTGGTTTATTACTATGTCAACAAACAAAATGTGTCAATACGTGACTTAATAATGTTCTTCGATTTTTGTTATCTAATACATGCCAGAGGCTCACATATTTGTCTTCATATTCATAATATATTCATGCAGATGGATAAATATGCACATATTTTGATTTGGGAATATTATGTTATCAGTTATAGGAATAAATCAGTGAAACAAAGAGATGTTTCAATGTTTTGCAGGATCAGTCATTTTAAGTGTTCAATAAGTAAAAAAATAGATTAAAATCTGTTGAATTACAGGTACTGACTATAATACTACAGTCAGCGCTCAACTTTTCCCTGGAGACTGTGCTTCAAAGATTGTTCCCTCACCTCAGTGTTTTCCTGTTTTCCATTTGGACCCGTGTGCAGCCCTGCCCCAGTCTGAGCCCTGATCTCCATCATGCCAATGAAGTATTTTGCTGCTTTTTGTTATCTGATTTTCTCCTCCTTCCTCTTCTAAATCCATGCCCCCTATTGTTAATAGATGGCTAACTGGATTGGAAAATATCAAGGATGGAAGGATTTGTGAATGAGACAAAAGCTCCTGCTGTGTCTGGGTACACAGCTCTCCTGGATTCCTTACTTTTAGCACTTCAACCCGTGGTCTCTTCCCTAGTGAACAGAACTGCACTGGCATAACTTCTTTTTTTGTTTTTATAAAACTGAAGTAAGTAGATTTACAATGTTGTGTTAGTTTCAGGTGTACAGCAATGTGATTTACATATATATATGTATATATATATAATTTTCCTTTATAGGTTATTACAAATTATTGAATATAGTTCCCTGTGCTATACAGTAGGCCCTTGTTTTTTATCTACTTTATATACTGTAGTGTGTATCTGTTCATCCCAAACTCCTAACTTATCCCTCTGTCCACCAGTATCTCTCCCCCACCCCCTTTCCCCTTTGGTAACCATAAGTTTGTTTTCTGTGTCTGTGAGTCTGTTTCTGTTTTGTAAATAAGTTCATTTGTATCATTTGTTTAGATTCCACAAATCAGTCATATCAGATTATATTTGTCTTTCTCTGGCTGACTTGCATGGTCATAATCCTTAACCTGCACTTTCCTCATGGCCCAAAGGTAGAATTTATATAATTGTATATATTTCCTTGCAGACCATTTAGAACTGGAAGAGGAGATGAGGCATGGGCACCAAGATGGCCGTTTAAGTCTCAGTTCTCAATATGGGGGCTGATGCTGAGCTGGGCAAGTGAGGGGAGCTGAGAGGAAGAGCATGAGTGGGCAGTGGTTCAAATTGCAAAGCAGCTCAGCAGCTATGCTCCACTCCTCCTGCTTTTACTAATTGGCTGTGTGATTACAGCCTTGCACTGGGAGGAGGACGAGGGCATCACTGGAATTCTGGGGCTGATAAAATTATTTGAAATGCTTTGTTCTTGAAATTGGATCTGGACCTGGGCTTTGTTCCTGCTGCTGGTATGAGATAAATCATTTTCAGGAATCTGACTTAGAAAACTCTAGGTCCTTCTCTGGAGGACCTAGAGGCTGGGAAAGAGGGACCACTGCTGCCTTAACTGCCCCCTTCAAAGTGGAATTTTCCTTGTATTAGCACAAACACTTCTGTACTGACTTTATTTCCTTTTTTGTTTTTTTAAAGGCATAGATTATTTTATTATATATGAGCAGTTTGAGAAATAAGGTGAAAGGAACTGAAGCATTTAGGACATTTCTTAGAATATATATGAAATCTGGACAACATCCTTAAGAATATATTTGACCTTTGATATTCTATTGTCATCAACTAATAATTATATTGCCATTTTATACTCTTGCACAGATATATCACAATGCCAGATAATTATTATTTGTATTTTTAAGTTATTTTGCCCCTCATAAGTTTATGGAAAAATACAACCCTTGTAACATTTTGAATTTTAAGTTTATACTACTTAACAATGTTACCTTATGGATGTTTTAGGATGAAAGTTAATAACCACTAAATCAATAAAATATTAATTTCAATAAGCAATTTGTAAACCCATCCACCCATTCTTCCTGATCTGTCCTGCATTTTACCCACTCTACTTGTATAATGAGGACATACAGTTTCTCAGGTCCTTGACCATATCCATTCTCTATTTTTTTAGTTTATTCTTAACTTCTTTTCAAGTTTTAACTCCTTGGAATGTCAAGAAAACCACCCCTTTGCTAAAAATCTTAAACACCTGGCCTCCTCATCTTTATCTTGCTTTCAGGGTATAAATTTACATCACAGTATTGACCACCCACTGCCTTTTCTGCTGTTATAATTTAGCAGCTGAGTGTGAACAAAGAAAAGCCCACAACCCAGTTGTTCAGAGACCCTAAATTGCTCACAATCCATTGGTCCACTGTGTCATCACCCTCTCCCTTCCATACTCTTTTGAGACTCCTCTAATACCAGCCTGTACTTCCCTCCAGATTCATTGGTAGGATAAAAGGTATTATCAACATCTATTGTTTCTGATTGTACATTGAAGTTTCACACCTCTGTGTCTTGTTACAGGTACTCTTTCTTCTTTCAAGTCCCAAAGCGAACGCTCTTCCATGATGAATTTTCTATCCTCCTCAGTAGATGTCAATACTTCTGCTTTTTGTGACTTTTCAAATTCAAACATACCATGATATTTACCAAAATCCATTACAGTCACCTCTCCTTCTTCCACAATCTGTTCATTTTGAGAGAACAAAAACTGTTTCTTAATCGTCTTTGTTTCTTTACTACTTAATACAGAAATCACTTAATGTTTGCTGAAGGACTATTGCCATCACAATTTGCCTAGACTGTTCACTGAATGTTTATTCAAAACAAGGTTAGGTTATTGAAATTTACTTGGATAAATTTTTTTCTTCAAGACCAGAAGCTTTCCAGACATTCTGATCCTTTCATTTAATAGTATATACTGAACAAAGTTAGTATCAGGAGATAGTTTGAAATCTAGATTAAGACACATACGGATTTGGAGACCTATGGAGTCCTTTTGCAATCCTTTTAAGGAGAAATAGCAGTTTGTGGATACTGTTCTTTTGTACTCCCGAGCCAGTGAAGTAAGCACTTGCAGAGACCTGCGGCACTGAGGTCAGGACGGAACCCTATTCAAATCCCAGCTCCACTTCCTAAATTGGAACTTTGAGCAAGACAAGGTACTGGGCTCCTGGTGGGGCAAGTCTTGTCGTATGTAAAATGAAAATAATAGTATCAAACTCATAGCACTGCTTTGAGGATTAAATCTAAATTTGTGAAAAATCTGCACCTGGGCTAATGAATAAAATTTTAGAATGGAAAATTTATGGCCCATTTCACCTCAGTGAAATGTCTTTTTTTCTATACATGGGTTTTCCAGTCTAACCTGTATCACACCCTGAAGACCACACCCCAAGGGATTACCTGAACCCCAGGCCCAGAGCACCTGAGCAGGA
>NW_006770974.1:402668-405409 GCF_000442215.2 Lipotes vexillifer
CAGGAATGTGTTAAGACAAATACTGCTCCCCTGATGTCACCATAGTCAACCCTAATACTCTGTGAACATTAGAGAGTCTGGGTGAGGAGAGTGGTTGTGTAAGAACATGCTAGAGTATATAGCCAGGTCTCCAGAGCAGTTCTACACAACAGAAATATAATGCTAGTCAGAAATAAAAGTTTGTCTAGAGTAGGCACATTTGAAAAGTGAAGAGAAACAGGTGAAACTAATTTCAATAATATATTTTATTCAGCACAAAACATCCACAATATTATCATTTCAACATGTAAATAATATTAAAAATGGTTAATGAGATATTTCACATTCTTTTTCTGAGTGCTAATGTAATAGCTAAGAACAAATCTGACCCCATATTAGATATGTTTATTTTACTTTAATTTTTGTATTCTATTATTTCTGTTTTGAGTTAAGAATGTTGCCCATAGCCTGACATATACAGGATAGCCCATTCTCAAGGCTCTGACCTTTAAAGGCATAACACTTTTCTCTTCCTATAGAGAGAAAAAGTTGCAGAACAGAGAATAACATTGGTCTTGTTGGACGTTTACAGGAGTATCATGACCTGACCTATGTGGACAGTTGCAAAAACAAAGGATTCAACACCAAGAAGTTTGTAACAACCAGCCACAGCCTCTCCCCTTTTAGTGTGAAAGAAGCCTGGTTTATGACTGGGATAAAATGATTCCTTAGGACACTAGTCCACCATCTTCTTGGTTCACTGGTTTTCGGAATAAAGTCATCATCCCTTCTCCCAACTACTTGTCTCCTAATTTATTGGCCTGTCGTGTAGTGAGCAGAAAAAGATTGGATTTGGTAACACTAAGTCTTCAAACTATCGTGTGTATGCTATACGCATAGCACATCTTTATTTAGACTCCTGACATTTCAGATGTTCATGGGCCATATGTGGCTAGTGCCTACTGAGTTGGACAATGTAGTCTAGAAGACTAGAAACTGGAGAGTTTCTAGCCTTGCCCAATCTAGGAAAAAGGGCAGGAGAAAATAGAGTGCTTTGTGCCTCATGCCAAATATCATGGCCAAGCATGCACATAAGGGCAAGTTGGAGGCAGTGCATGGGTCTCCTCTCTCATTGCCACTATCCTTGTCTGCTGACTTTCACAAGCTCTCTCTCACACTATTAATGCTCTCTCGTCAGTGACATCTGGGCACTCATCCTTAAGTGCTGTTTTTCTTTCTTTTTTTCTTTTCATGTATCTGATTTTTTCATTTCTCAGCATCATTATATGCCACTGAAGCTCTGTTTTGACAATGAATTCATCTTTGCCTTCTTCAGTAAATTGATCTAAGCTTTTGACATACTCTAGTGTTGGCTCCACATATTTGTCTGATTTTAGTTGGTGACCACGGGGAACTCTATGTTGGGACATAGAATTCCAACAGCTGACCTACTCCTTGGATGTTCCCATCTTCCCCCCCGGGGATCGGGAGAAGGTTTTAGTAATCTTGACCACACAAATTTCCTAGAAAGGAGAGAAGTAAGAAGCAGGGATACAATGAAACAAGAATGGAAGTAAAACCAGAGACAAGGCTACTGTGGATAAACCCTTGATACAGGCGGTCATATAATCATAGTTATGAACATGATTCCTCCCCAGCATTGGAGGCTCACTGTGCTGCAGGCCCTCTGCTAGCCCCTCATCATCTCCACAGCAACCTTTTGAAGTAATGCTTGTCTTTCTGCTTCTGCCTGGGTCAGTCATGGTTACATTTACTAAAACAGGCACACAGTTTGATGGAACCCATCCGCTCACACTTTTTTTCTTCTAGCATTGTTTGGAAGCTCTTAGATTAAAGCTGTTTATCTTCTGTGAGGATTTCTTCCAAATGACCATAAGGAGACATATAGAGAGGCCAAATCTTTACCCTAAAGTCATATTTACTCACATTCTTAAAACATGCTGACCATATGTTCAGTATCTAGCTGTGCCACCAGCTGATGTGAGGGTACTTACTGCCAGTCCTTAAGTGAGCTGGGCCCTGAGGGGACAAAGCAGTGTCCCTACTGCCATGGCCATGGTCCCTTTGCCTGAACAACTCATTTCCTTGAGCCCTGGCATCAGCCCTCTCCTTCACCAGCGCTTCCAAAGGCTTCTCTCTCCCTGTCAACAATTTTATTTTTATAAAAAATATGACGAAAGAAAGGGGAAACCAAAAAGAAAATGGCAAACTCTTTGAGTGCTGTGATTAATGCTGTCAAATGGAGCTAAACTGTGTCTCGATTGTAAAAGAGAAATCAATTTACAAAGTACTGACTTGGAAGAACTTAATTGCTCATAAAATTAATTTATGGATGACTTTATTTGATGTTTGGAAACAGGAATACAAATGAGCCAACTCTGATGTGTATGAATTTCCACTCTAGTCAAGAAGAGGTAACTGACAAGAACAGAAAATTGAAACAGATGAGAAGGTAATGGTGGTTACCCTCCCCTGGAAATATCCCATATTAGGCTGTAAGCAGTGGACAGTTATAAAACAGTTCAAAGCTATGAGTTTTAGACAAGTTTAGAATTTTTAGAAAGAACTATTTAAATTGAATTATGTTATAAAACTTCTCTGTGACTGATGTCTTAAAATCGAGGTAGGTACATGTGAGTTTATAAACAAAATTAAAGGAAATAGTATCTTCAGAAGTTATAGGATAAATAACATGAAATTTGTTAAGTCCCCAAGAGCCATCAAAGCAGAATATTCCTGCT
>NW_006770974.1:405463-418696 GCF_000442215.2 Lipotes vexillifer
TCCTGCTGAGATAGCAGAACTTTATTGTAAATTATCATGTAAGCAGAGAAGCAAAACCACAGCAACAGAGATTGCAGAATGAGTATGCACACACTCATAAACACACACACATGTATATATATTTCTGTCTTTAGCAATGAAAGGATTCACATGTATATGATAACCAGTCTATAGGAACAAAAAGGAAATAGAAGAGCTTTCTATCATATATATATATATATAATATATATATATAAATAATATTATTTACATTAAAAATTTTCATAATAAAATGTAAATGAAATTATTATTTATCTTGAAAGCTTAAGTCAAATGTATATTTATATTGGGAGAAAATGAATGATACTGTGGTCACTCCTTACAGTGCATAGATTACAAATAAATAATTATTAATATTAACCTTGCATATGGTTGATATTTATTGGACTGATTGGTGCAATTCTTGTATTGTCTTCTCACTATCCCAGCTTAAGAAGATTTTTCCATGCCTAATTCGTCCCCATGCTATGATTGGGTGCCCTGTCTTCATGGTCCCTGAACGTGGAGGGCTCATGTGGTCTAGTATCCTGGGGGGTTTTCAGAACAACCATTGAAGGGCAGGTGTAGGTTCATGCCCAGGGCATTGCTCCTCTCACGGGTAATTGAAATGCAATGGGCAAGGGTTTGGGGAGCAGATGGTGTGCAGTCGACAGGCACATCACTCCTATGAAGCTCCTGGGCATTCCCACAGCATCTTGGCCAGGTTGCTCTGGGTGGAAGTCTAACCTGATACTTCTTTGTGGCAGAGTACCTCTCAGACCAGGTCCAGATGAAGCCAGCCAAGAGCCCCCATTCTTCACCCTCTATAGGCAAAACCCTCATGTGCTTCTTTCTTACCACAGGGCTTGATGTCACTTTAAAAGGTTTTCCCTCTCTCTAGGTGGAGACTAAACCATTCAGCTACATGTAATGTAGCTTCTCATTACTAAACTATAGAGAAGGAGTGATTTTCAAGAAAAAAGAAGCCTCATACAATACAAACAAATACACAGTTAAACAATACATGCACACATACATACACAAATAAAGTCACACTAAAAAAGAGATTAAAAAATAAAACAGGGAAATAACATTTACTCAGCTCCCACAGTGTGGAAGTCCTCCTATACACTTTTCCATGTATTTTGCAAACTTGAGTCCTCACAAAAATCCCATGTTATCCCTTCTATTTTACAAATGAGAAAAATAGGATTTTGGAAGTTAACATACTCGGCAGAGTCAGGCTTGAAGATGTTGTGCCTGACTGCATGGAATTCCATGCATGTGTACATGTCTGTGTTTCCTACAGACCACACTGCCTCAGGGAACTACAATGCAGAAAGTAGCATGAACTTGGGTATTTATATCCCTTATTATCCCATTATCCTTTACAGTATTCCATTCAGGTTGCAAGACTTGTTTGAATAAATGAAACATCATTTTCTACATGCAAATGAGGCAGTGTGTGTGCCTGTGTGTGTGCTGTGTGTGCACATATACACTTATGCCCATCACAGATAAATCAATACAAGCAGTGAGGGAAGAAACAAAAGCTATGCCTATTTATGTTTTTTAAAAGAGTATGACTATAAATTCAAATTCTAACTACTGTGAATATTCAGAACTCCAGGTATTTTTTTTTAAACTATTAAAGCTTGATATTTATATTTTGTATGAAATCTGTATAATATTTAAAGTGATATTTAGCCATAGGGCATATTCTGTCTTCCAAAATAATAAAACAAGGTATTATTTTAAGCCTAGTATGTGTAATTTACCACATTAGCTATCTTAATACTAGTTAGAAACAGAATTTTAAAACTGTGATACAGACTTCCCAAATGAACCAAGGTGATTTGAGAAACATTAAATATGTAACATAATTAAAAACAATCAAGTGAAGAATAAAGCAGCAAGAGTCAAGAAGCAAAGGGGAGCTCGTGGAATAATTATATTTAAAACCAAGATTAAGGATAGTTTCTATAATTAAGTGAAATTATATCTCAATCCCTTAGTGCAGCGGTTCCCAAATTTTTTGGCACCAGAGACTGGTTTCGTGGAAGACATTTTTTCCATGGACGGGGGAGGGGGAATTGTTCAGGCAGTAATGTACACGATGGGGGTTGGTTCAGGCAGTAGTGTGAGCATTGGTTCAGGCGGTAATGCCAGCGATGGGGAACAGCAGGTGAAGCTTCACTAGCTTGCCCACCACTCACCTTCTGCTGTGTGGCCTTATTCCTAACAGGCCTCAGACCAGTAGCCATCCGTGGCCCAGGGCTAAAAGAGCACCACTCTATTTACAGAGTTTTAAGAGACTAATTAAAGGCCAAATTTTTCAAGGTAAAGGCTCTACAAAATCAGGGAGGGGGAAATCCTTATCATGTGTCTCTCTTGGTTGTGTACAGTGCAAGATGTAAATGATTATATCTCATATGGAAAAGTAATTTGAAAATCAAAAGATTCCAAATGTGATTATTTATAATATCCAAGGAAATACTGTCTCTATACTCTTTCATGCATACTATAAATGCAAGATAAATATCTAACGTTAAGAAGACATTGTCAAATGTTTACTTTAAGCAAAGATTCCAGTACTCTTGTTGCATATGTCAATGGCATGATCATCAGTTCCCGTGCAGTCAGGTGGAATTGCACATGTGGAGATAAGATGTCTTAAAGGCCCTAATGTAAATCAAAACCACAATAAGATGTCACCTCACACCTCCGAGGATGGCTATCAAAAATATAAAAGATAACAAGTGTTGGCAAGGAGGTGGAGAAAAGGGAACCCATGTGCACTCTTGGTGGGGATGCAAATTGGTGCAGGCATTATGGAGAACTGTATGGAAGTTCCTCTAAAATTAAAAATAGAACTATCATATGATCTAACAGTCCTTTTTCTGTGTATATACACAAAGGAAATAAAAGCAGTAGCTTGAAGAGATATCCGTGCTCCCATGTTCATTGCAGCATTATTCACAATAGCCAAGATATGAAAACAACCTAAATGTCTGCTGATTGTTGAATGGATAAACGTATATACATATAACAGAATACAATTCAGCCTTAACAAAGGATATCAACATGGAGGTCATTAAGATAAGTGAAATAAGCCAGTCACAGAAATAAATATACTGCTTATCTCACAAGTGGAGTCTAAAGAATTTGAATGCATAAAAGGGGATTAGAATGGTGATTACTAGGAAGGAGGAAGTGGGGGAAATGGGAAGATGCTGGCCAAAGGTTACAAAGTCGCAGTTATGAATGAAGAATAAATCTAGAGATAGAATGTATAGCACAATGAATGTAGTTAATGTTACTGGAAATTTGCTAAAAGAATAGGTGTCAGATGCTCTCACCACACACACGAAAAATGGTATTTATGTGAATAGGTGATATGTGAATTAGCTTGACTGTAGTAATCATTTCACTATGTTTCAGTATATTAAAATATCATGTTTTGTACCATAAATATATATACTTTTATTTAAAAAAAAACAAATATTAATTTCAAGATTCAGTTTCCATGCAAGAGTATGATAGGAATAGACTCAGATTAAAATTCTCTTATTTAATTACCTAAAAACTATCATATCCTTTCATTCTTTTTTGATATATAATTCACTAGTTTGAAACCATTTTAATTACATAAGTATTTAGATAGACAGAATTGAATGTGCAAAAATTAAATTAGCTCTTCTAGTATCTAGTTTTGCATATTATTTATTTCTCTGGTTTATCATAAATATATTATTGAAATATTCTGGATTCAGTAAATTCGATTTAAAATCCAACCTCCTCCTGACCACCTCTGTGGCTTTGGCAGGCAAGTCAGCCTCTCTAAGCTCCAGATGTTTCTTCTGTAAAACAGAAAGAAAAAAAAAAAAAATTAAATGGCCATGAATAGCCAGCACTTTAATAAGAAAAAAATATTCATCAGCTTTATAAAACAATTTATATAACTACTTCTTCACAAATGAATATATGATTTGTTTTCATTTTCATCGATTTTGTATTATATTTCACAGTTAGTAAAATTGTAAATCTAGACATTTTAAGTTTTTCATTTTCTTGAGAAATGAAAGAAATTGCTTGGACAAAGTACAGTTAAAATATCTATTGGCAAGTTTTGTTTATTTTATATTTGTTTTTATAGTTTGTTTGAATCAAGAACCTATCAAAATAAGGTCTACATACTGAAATTTGTTGATACATACTTGATCTTTTTGTAATACGAATGATGGTGTCTTTTTTTCAAATTATTTTTTAAAGAACCCGAGTATTTTCATCCTATAGCTTTTATTACAGCCTGGATTTTACCAACTGCATCACTGTGGTGTCAATTCTTATGTTCCCCTCTCCCCTGTAGTCGTTTACATTCATGATTGGATCTAGCACCTTAATCAGATTCAAGTTCAGTGTTTTCACAAGAAAATTTTATAGTTGGTATTCTCTCCATTTCCAAAGGAGACAGTCAATGATTGGTTGTTTCCCTTATGTATATGTTATTATTCATTGATGACCATTGACTAAATCCATTAGTTCAATAGAAGTTGCAAATGGGGATATTCTAATTGCTTCATTAATTCTTCATTTATAAATTAAATAATTTATAGAAGACACATTTCTTCATCAATTATTTGGTTACCCACATCTTCTCCTCAAGCATTTTGGTTACTCTGATATAAAATTTGAAAAGGAAAACAAAGATAAATGATATATACTTGTTTTCCTTTATATAGATAATGAATTGATTAGCAAAAATCCTTCAAATGGGAAAAATCAAGGTGTAAGCAAGTGGAAATGAATGTTAGTCCACTAACATGCAATATGCATGCACACATGCATATTTTTGGATCATTATAAATTAAATTTTTAAACAAATCTAGGAAGTGTTGTGCATCACAGTTATTTTCATTGGTCTGGCATTCTGGTTTTGATCTGGGAGCCTCATCCAGTTAGCTATTGTTTCCTTTTGGTGTCACTGAAAGATTCCTTGCCTCCTGTCTTCAGATCATGTAGGCTGGCTGTGCACATTTCCTGCACCAGACATGGACTTGGACATTTTCCTACAGAAGCCTACTGAATTTTAGTGGAAATGCCATTTAAAACTGTCACCTAGATGCTGTGGATGCTTTTGCTGTGTTGGTCCTTGCTTGTAAGACTTTTTGTAGAAAATTTGAAGTTGATTTAAAAAATAACAAAATTAGAAAGTATAGATACATTAGATTTTTTATACTATTATGAGTTAAACAGATAAAACGTCTTACCAAAATATAAAGCTTACCAAAACATAAACCTAAATACTAATATAAATTGAAATCTGTGATGTTTTATGAGAAAAGATGATGCAAAATTTGACCTTAATATATATGCTTATTATTTTTTTCAGAATTTTAAGTATACATTATTTATAGCCAATTCAGGAGAATTTCCTTAACTGCAACTTTAGGTGGTTTCTGAATCCCATAAATACCATGTGCAAAATTATGTTAACATAATTTATTTTCTGAAGCTAGATCTCTTTCATTCTATGCAAGAACTCATGACTCAATAATTTAAGAAGAACTCCTCTGTCTCCATTTAATTTCTACTTTATCATCCAATAACTGAAGTAATGACTACATAATAATTCAATTTGACATGGGGAAAATGAATTTAAATATTCTTTCATCTATTTCTGGCAGACTTGATTTTGCCTATTTTTTAGCATATTTATTGGAGTATAATTGCTTTACAATGATGTGTTAGTTTCTGCTGTATAACAAAGTGAATCAGCTGTACATATACATATAATCCCCATATCTCCTCCCTCTTGCATCTCCCTGTGGTATGTGGCTGCTTCCCACTAGCTATCTATTTTACATTTGATAGTGTATATATGTTCATGACACTCTCTCACTTCATCCCAGCTTACCCTTCCCCCTCCCAGGGTCCTCAAGCCCATTCTTTATGTCTGTCTTTATTCCTGTCCTGCCCCTAGGTTCTTCAGAACCATTTATTAAAATTTTTATATTCCATATATATATATATATATATATATATATATATATATGTTAGCATATGGTATTTGTTTTCCTCTTTCTGACTAACTTCACTTTGGATGACAGACTCTAGGTCCATCCACCTCAATACAAATAACTCATTTTACTTCTTTTTATGGCAGAGTAATATTCCATTTTATATATAAGCCACAACCTTTTTTTTCAACATCTTTATTGGAGTATAATTGCTTTACAATGGTGTGTTAGTTTCTGCTTTATAACAAAATGAATTAGCTATACATATACATATGTCCTCATATCTCTTCCCTCTTGCATCTCCCTCCCTCACACTCTCCCTATCCCACCCATCTAGGTGGTCATAAAGCACGAGCTGATCTCCCTGTGCTATGGGTCTGCTTCCCACTAGCTATCTATTTTACATTTGGTAGTGTATACATGTCCATGCCACTCTCTCACTTTGTCCCAGTTTACCCTTCTGCCTCCCAGTATCCTTAATACATTCCATATATATGTGTTAGCATACGGTACTTGTTTCTCTCTTTCTGACTTCACTCTGTATGACACACTCTAGGTCCATCCACCTCACTACAAATAACTCAATTTCGTTTCTTTTTATAGCTGAGTAATATTCCATTGTATATATGTACCACATCTTCTATATCCATTCATCTGTTCATGGACACTTAGATTGCTTCCATGTCCTGGATGTTGTAAATAGAGCTGCAGTGAACATTGTGGTACATGACTCTTTTTGAATTATGGTTTTCTCACAGTATATGCCCAGTAGTGGGATTGCTGGCTCTTATGATAGTTCTATTTGTAGTTTTTTAAGGAACCTCCATACTGTTCTCCATAGTAGCTGTATCAATTTACATTCCCCCCAACAGTGCAAGATGGTTCCCTTTTCTCCACACCCTCTCCAGCATTTATTGCTTGTAGATTTTTGATGATGGCCATTCTGACCTGTGTGAGATGATATCTCATTGTAGTTTTGATTTGCATTTCTCTAATGATTAATGATGTTGCACATTCTTTAATGTGTTTGTGGGCAATCTGTATATATTCTTTGGAGAAATGTCTATTTAGGTCTTCTGCCCATTTTTGGATTGGGTTTTTTGTTCTTTTGATATCGAGCTGCATGAGCTGCTTGCAAATTTTGGAGACTAATCATTTGTCAGTTGCTTCATTAGCAAATATTTTCTTGCATTCTAAGGCTTGTCTTTCCATCTTGTTTATGGTTTCCTTGGCTGTGCAAAAGCTTTTAAGTTTCATTAGGTCCCATTTGCTCTTGTTTTAATTTCCATTTCTCTAGGAGATTGGTCAAAATGGATGTTGCTGTGAATTTTGTCATAGAGTGTTCTGCCTATGTTTTCCTCTAAGAGTTTTCTAGTGTCTGGCCTTACATTTTGGTCTTTAATCCATTTAGAGTTTATTTTTGTGTATGGTGTTTGGGAATGTTCTAATCTCATTCTTTTACATGTAGCTGTCCAGTTTTCCCAGCACCACTTATTGAAGAGGCTGTCTTTTCTCCATTGTATATTCTTGCTACCTTTATCAAAAATAAGGTGACCATATGTGCCTGGGTTTATCTATGAGCTTTCTATCCTGTTCCATTGATCTTTATTTCTGTTTTTGTGCCAGGACCATACTGTCTTGATTGCTGTAGCTCTGCAGTATAGTCTGAAGTCTGGGAGCCTGATTCCTCCAGCTCCATTTTTCTTTCTTAAGATTGCTTTGGCTATTCAAGATCTTTGGTGTTTCCATACAATTGTGAAATATTTTGTTCTTGTTCTGTGAAAAATGTCATTGTTAATTTGATAGGGATTGAATTGAATCTGGATGGTGCTTTGGGTAGTATAGTCATTTTCACAATGTTGATTCCTCCAATCCAAGAACATGGTATATCTCTCTATCTGCTTGTAACATCTTTAATTTCTTTTATCAGTGTCTTATAGTTTTCTGCATACAGGTCTTTAGTCTCCTTAGGTAGGTTTATTCTTAGGTATTTGATTCTTTTTGTTGCAATGGTAAATGAAAGTGTTGCCTTCATTTCTTTTTTAGATTTTTCATCGTTAGTGTATAGGAATGCAAGAAATTTCTGTGCTTTAACTTTGTATCCTGCTACTTTAACAAATTCATTGATTAACTCTAATAGTTTTCTGGTAGTATCTTTGGGATTCTCTATGTATAGTATCATGTCATCCACAAACAGAGACAGGTTTATTTCTTCTTTTCTTATATGGATTCCTTTTATTTCTTTTTCTTTTCTAATTGCTGTAGTTAAACTTCCAAAATTATGCTGAATAATAGCGGTGAGAGTGGACAACCTTGCCTTTTTACTGATCTTAGTGGAAATGGTTTTAGTTTTTCACCATTGAGAATGATCTTGGCTGTGGGTTTCTCATATATGGCCTTTATTATGTTGAGATAAGTTCCCTCTATGCCTACTTTCTGGAGGGTTTTTATCATAAATGGGTGTTGAATTTTGTATAAAGCTTTTCCTGCATCTAATGAGATGATCGTATGGTTTTTATCCTTCAGTTTGTTAATATGGTGTATCACATTGATTGATTTGCATATATTGAAGAATCCTTGCATTCCTGAGATAAACCGCACTTGATCATGTTGTATGAGCCTTTTCATGTGCCGTTGGATCCTGTTTGCTAGTATTTTGCTGAGGATTTTTGCATCTATGTTCATCAGTGATATTGGCCTGTAGTTTTCTTTCTTTGTGACATTTTTGTCTGGTTTTGGTATCAGAGTGATGGTGGCCTCATAGAATGAGTTTGGGAGTGTTCCTCCTTCTGGTATATTTTGGAAGAATTTGAGAAGGATAGCTGTTAGTTCTTCTCTAAATGTTTGATAGTATTTGCCTGTGAAGCCATCTGGTCCTAGGCTTTTGTTTGTTGGAAGATTTTTAATTACAGTCTCAATTTCAGTGCTTGTGATTTGTCTGTTTATATTTTCTATTTCTTCCTGGTTCAGTCTTGGAATGTTGTGCTTTTCTAAGAATTTGTCCATTTCTTCCAGGTTGTCCATTTTATTGCCATATAGTTGCTTGTACTAATCTCTCATGATCCTTTGTATTTCTGCAGTGTCAGTTGTTACTTCTCCTTTTTCATACCTAATTCAATTGATTTCAGTCTCCTCCCTTTATTTCTTGATGAGTCTAGCTAATGGTTTACCAATTTTGTTTATCTTCACAAATCTTTTACTTTTACTGATTTTTGCTATTGTTTCCTTCATTTCTTTTTCATTTATTTCTGATCAGATGTTTATGATTTCTTTCCTTCTGCTAACTTTGGGAATTTTTTGTTCTTATTTCTTTAATTGCTTTAGATGTAAGGTTAGGTTGTTTATTTGAGATATTTCTTGTTTCTTGAGATAGGATTGTATTGCTAAAAATGTCTCTCTTAGAACTGCTTTTGCTGTATCCCAGGGGTTTTGGGTCATCGTGTTTTCACTGTCATTTGTTTCTAGGTATTTTTTCATTTCCTCTGTGATTTCTTCAGTGATCTCTTGGTTATTTAGTAACTTATTGTTTAGCTTCCATGTGTTTGTATTTTTTACAGATTTTTTCCTGTAATTGATATCTAGGTCATAGCATTGTGGTCGGCAAAGATACTTAATATGATTTAAGTTTTCTCAGATTTACCAAGGCTTCATGTGTGACCCAAGATTTGATCTTTCCTGGAAAATGTTCCATGAGCACTTGAGAAGAAAGTGTATTCTGTTGTTTTTGGATGAAATGTCCTATAAATATCAATAAGTCCATCTTGTTTAATGTATCATTTAAAGCTTTTGTTTCCTTATTTATTTTCATTTTGTATAATCTGTCCATTGGTTGAAGTGGGGTGTTAAAGTCCCCTACTATGATTGTATTACTGTCGATTTCCCCTTTTATGGCTTTTAGCATTTGCCTTATGTATTGAGGTGCTCCTTTGTTGGGTGCATAAATATTTACAATTGTTATACCTTCTTCTTGGATTGATCCTGACATTAGGTAGTGCACATCTTTGTCTCTTGTAGTAGTCTTTATTTGAAAGTCTATTTCTTCTGATATGAGAATTTCTATTCCAGATTTCTTTTGATTCAGTCTCTATGTGTCCCTGGGTCTGCAGTGGGTCTCTTGTAGACAGCATATATATGGGTCCTGTTTTTGTATCCATTCAGCCAGTGTATGTCTTTTGGCTAGAACATTTAATCCGTTTACATTTAAGGTTATTACCGATATGTATGTTCCTATTACCATTTTCTTAATTGTTTTGGGTTTGTTGTAGGTAATTTCCTTCTCTTGTGCTTCCTCCCTAGAGAAGTTCCTTTAGCATTTGTTTTAAAGCTGGCTTGGTGGTGCTGAATTCTCTTAGCTTTTGCTTGTCTGTAAAGCTTTTAATGTCTCTGTCGAATCTGAATGAGATTCTTGCTGGGTTGAGTAATCTTGGTTGTAGGTTTTTCCCTTTCATCATTTTAAATATGTCCTGCCACTCCCTTCTGGCTTGCGGAGTTTCTGCTGAAAGATCAGCTGTTAACCTTATGGGGATTCCCTTGAATGTTATTTGTTGTTTTTCTCTTGCTGTTTTTAGTATTTTTTTCTGTGTATTTAATTTTTGATAGTTTGATTAATATCTGCCTTGCCATCTTTCTCCTTGGATTTATCCTGTATGGGACTCTCTGTGCTTCCTGGACTTGATTACCTACTTCCTTTCCCATATTAGGGAAGTTTTCAACTATAATCTCTTCAAATATATTCTCAGTCCCTTTTTTTTTTTCTCTTCTTCTTCTGGGACCCCTATAATTTGAATGTTGGTGCATTTAATGTTGCCCCTGAGGTCTCTGAGACAGACCTCAATTCTTTTCATTCTTTTTTCTTTATTCTGCTCAGCAGTAGTTATTTCCACTATTTTATCTTCCAGATCAGTTCTCCATTCTTCTGCCTCAGTTATTCCGCTATTTATTCCTTCTAGAGAATTTCTAATTTCATTTATTGTGTTATTCATCACTGTTTGTTTGCTCTTTAGTTCTTCTAGGTCCTTGTTAAACGTTTCTTGTATTTTCTCCATTCTATTTCCAAGATTTTGGATCATCTTTACTATCATTATTCTGAATTCTTTTTCAGGTAGACTGCCTATTTCCTCTTCATTTGTTAGGTCTGGTGGGTTTTTACCTTGCTCCTTCATCTGCAGTGTGTTTCTTTGTTTTCTCATTCTGCTTAACTTACTGTGTTTGAGTCTCCTTTTCACAGGCTGCAGGTTTGTAGTTTCCATTGTTTTGTTGTCTGCCCCCAGTGGCTATGGTTGTTTCAGTGGGTTGTGTAGGCTTCTTAGTGGAAGGGACTAGTGCCTGTGTTCTGGTGGATGAGGCTGGGTCTTATCTTTGTGGTTGGCAGGACCATGTCCGTTGGTGTATTTTGGGGTGTGTGTGTCCTTATTATGATTTTAGGCAGCCTCTCTACTAATGGGTAAGGTTGTGTTCCTGTCTTGCTAGTTGTTGGCATAGGGTGCCCAGCACTGTAGCTTGCCGGTCGTTGAGTGGAGCTGTGTTTTAGCATTGAGATGGAGATCTCTGGGAGAACTTTTGCTGTTTAATATTACATGGAGCTGGGAAGTCTCTGGTGGACCAATGTCCTGAACTTGGCTCTCCCACCTCAGCTGCAGAGGCCTGACACCAGGCTGGTGCACCCAGACACTGTCAGCCACACAGCTCAGAAGAAAAAGTGAGAAAAAAAGAAGGAAAGAAAGAAAAATGTAAATAAATTTATTAAAATAAAAATAGAAAATAATTATTAAAAATAAATAAAATTAAAATGTAATAAAAGCAAAGAAATTAAAAAAAGGAAAGAAGAGAGCAACCAAACCAAAACAAGTCTACCAGTGATAACAAGTGTTAAAAACTATACTAAAAAAAAAAAAAAAAAGGACAGACAGAACCCTAGGACAAATTGTGAAAGCAAAGCTATATAGACAACAGCACACAAAGAAGCATACACCCTCAAAAAAGAGAAAAAGGAAAAAAAAAAAAATCTTTGCTCCCAAAGTCCACTGCCTCAATTTTGTTATGATTCGTTGTCTATTCAGATATTCCACAGATGCAGGTACATCAAGTTGATTCTGGAGGTTTAATCCGCTGCTCCTGAGGCTGCTGGAGAGATTTCCCTTTCTCTTCTTTGTTCGCACAGCTCCCGGGGTTCAGCTTTGGATTTGGCCCTGCCTCTGCATGTAGGTTGCCAGAGGGCGTCTGTTCTTCGCTCAGACAGGACGGGGTTAAAGGAACAGCTGATTCGGGGGGTCTGGCTCACTAAGGCCGGGGAGAGGGAGGGGTGCAGATGCGGGGCAAGCCTGCAGTGGCAGAGGCCAGTGGGACGTTTCACCAGCCTGTAGCGTGCCGTGCGTTCTCCCAGGGAAGTTGTCCCTGGATCCCGGGACCCTGGCAGTGGCAGGCTGCACAGGGTCCTGGGAGGGGAGGTGGGGATAGTGACCTGTGCTCGCACACAGGTTTCTTGGTGGTGGCAGCAGCAGCCTTAGCGTCTCATGCCCGTCTCTGGGGTCCGCACTGATAACTGCGGCTTGCGCCCATCTCTGGAGCTCATTTAGGTGGTGCTCTGCATCCCCTCTCCTCGCCCACCAGGAAACAATGGTCTCTTGCCTCTTCAGCAGCTGCAGACTTTTCCCGGACTCCCTCCCCGCTAGCCGTGACGCAGTAACCCCTTCAGGCTGTGTTCACGCCGCCAGTCCTCTCTCTGGGATCCGACCGAAGCCCCAGCCTCAGCTACCAGCCCCCGCCTACCCTGGCGGGTGAGCAGACAAGCCTCTCCGGCTGGCGAGGTCTGGTCGGCACCGATCCTCTGTGAGGGAATCTCTCTGCTTTGCCCTCCGCACCCCTGTTGCTGCGCTGTCCTCCGCAGCTCTGAAGCTTTCCCATTACCACCCCCTGTCTCTGCCAGTGAAGGGCCTTCCTAGCGTGTGGAAAGTTTTCCTCCTTTCCTCTACTCCCTCCAGAGGTGCAGGTTCCGTCCCTATTCTTTTGTCTCTGTTTATTCTTTTTTCTTTTGCCCTACCCAGGTATGTGGGGAGTTTCTTGCCTTTTGGGAGGTCTGAGGTCTTCTGCCAGCGTTCAGTAGGTGTTCTGTAGGAGTTGTTCCACATGTAGATGTATTTCTGATGTATTTGTGGGGAGGAAGGTGATCTCCGCGTCTTACTCTTCTGCCATCTTG
>NW_006770974.1:418706-426492 GCF_000442215.2 Lipotes vexillifer
CCTGCTGAAGTTTGATCTAAATGAAAGATTCAGAATTCATCTCTCTTTCATATATTCTAGTTTTCCTGAACACTTAAGTATGAATTGGTGACACATACTGATACTTCTTTCATTTCAGTCAAATTAAGTCACAACTAACCAAGCTGCAAGATTACTTGGTGTCTATGTTTAAAGTTTTATGAAGCATAACTACTCTGAAGCATAACTTCCAGTAGTACAGTAGCATAGCTTGTAAACACTTGGGGGTATGTAAAAATATGAACTAAAGTGTATTACATGTCATTATTTCTAAAATCAAATTATAAATTTGTTTCTGTTTTCAAATAAAGGTAAATAAAATCAGGTTCTCTGTGTATGAAGTGGAGGCTTCAGTATAAAATATGCAATAAAAATATATAAAATTTAGGTACAGATGGAGGAACAGATGAGATACTTTATTTTCTGAAGCCATTATTATTTATTACATGTCATTTCTTTCTCAAAAATGTATCTTGATTCTTTCTCTTCTATCAGGCTGCTTTGGCTGCTTAGTCTGGGCCACAGCCATTTCTTACCTAGTTTGCGTCAATAACTTCTTAAATCTTCTCCCTGATTCTTCTCTTGGCTTTCTCATCCAATCAGCTTGCAAACAGACATCAGAGCGATATTTGTAAATATAAGTCAAATTAAGCCATATCTGATTATAGCCCTGCAATATATAAGGGGTTCATGCTGCTCTGCTCTGGTCAACACCCACTATCCACTTACAATATCTGACTCTATCATAAGTTTAATGTGGTCACTTCCAGACCTCTTTCTATAGTTATTATGTTGCAGCAAATTAGGATAATGGCCATGACTTGTTTTCAAAATATTCCAGGATTTTAAGCACTCTTGTAGAAAGAGACCATGTAGCCCACAGAGATGGTGGAGAAGTCTACTGAGAAGCTGGTTTGGTAAACGAAGTTAAGATGGGAGCATATTCTTATGGAAAAAAAGGTAAATACAATCAAACTAAAATGACTGCTAGAGTTTCTGCACCACATCATCTGGGATTTCAGAGTGTGATCTTTCTGTGGCTAATTCATTACAAGGTTTTGGAATTCAGGTGAAGAAAATCAAATAAGGAAATAATGAGAGATATGGGTTTAAGTGAATTAAGTCAAAACAAAATTAGTCAGCACTTGTTAGTCTTCTCTTCACCCTGTGCCAGGCCTTGCTATAAATGTGCTGTTTGTGTCACGCCAACCCTATGAGATGGACTTGTACCAATGATTTATCTATAGTCTCTCAGCTTTGAGGCCATCTTTCTATATTACATACTTTGATGCTGGTGCTGGAAGTTTGCAAGCTGCATTGCCCATCCTCCATGGGCTTTCTGCTGGGTTCTTCCAGTGGGAGGTCCTTTTGTTCCCCTAGTCGTAGTGGGCATAGATGTTTCCTGGGACCATTAGTCTCCAGGTTTCTTTGGCATGCATTTATTGATTTTTCAGCCTTCCAATAATCAGGTAACCAGTTTTCCATATTAGATTTCCAAAGCTTGAAATACTTAGACTGGTTTCTTCTGTTACAGTACTATTTTCACTTCTGTTTTATTGTTGAGGAAATTCCAGCACAAGAGGACTGTCACTTGCCCAAGGTCATATAGCTAGTAAGTGGCAGAGCAAGGATTAGGACCCAGGTAGTCTGGATTCAGAGTTGGTTTTCATAACTCTGAACTATACTGCATCTTTATTTCATGTTTAAAACCATACTGTAGAGCCTCTTAAAACATGGATAATGTAAGGAATAATATGAACCGTATATATAAATTTGTACATATGCATATATAATTTCTTCTCATTAGCAGCAATAAAAGATCAAGTTTTTAAAAACTAGAGAAGTCAGAAAATAACCATGATATATATTTTAGGCAAAAGATTCAGATTACAAAACAGTATTCATGATGAGATCATAACATTGTTAAGAGAGTAATATAACATGTTCATGCATTAAAAGGGTCTTGATAATAGAGAAAACGGACAGTAATTTAAATTTTAAGTTTCCTTGAATTATGAGATAAAGAAAGACAGCCATGCAGTTGGAACAAATTTAGTATCTGGATTGGCATGATTTCAATTTTTTTTTGTTTTTAATTGAGCATTTGATTTTCTTTGTTTTCTAAAGTCTTCAATGTAAATATATAACAGATAAAGGGCCAATAATGTTTTTAAGATTATTTCACAGAATTTTATAACAGAGAAACACTGCATAATATAATCACTGAAAAGGGGAGACTCAAAACTGTATATAAGTTTCTCAATTGGGTAAAGGTATAAAACATTTAAAAAAATATAGTAATAAAAATAATATGTCATTAAGGGAGGACTATGTTGAACTATTTTTATATCTTTGTATTTGTCTCTATTGTGCTTTATAATGGTGAACAATGAAAACTTATAGTAATTTTCAATTATATTTCATAATTTCCATTTATTAAAACAACTCAATTTACTTAATAGTTACTCTCTTTTAAAAAGTTTAATGACAGTTTTAAATATTTTCCTTCAAATAAATTTTTAATGTAAGAAACCAGCTAGCATGGTTTGGTTACATTTTTTATTCCATGCAGATTTGGCCAATTTTAAATACATAGTCTTCTAATTCCTTATTTTTTTGCCACCATCACTTTTAGGCCATAATGATAGGTTCACAAATGGTGCCATTGCAACTGACTGTGGAAGCACAATGTGCAGGTCTTCCAGCCTCCTACAGACCAGTCAGAGGAAGAGGCTTGCTGTCTCTGTCCATCCAAACCCCACTGTGCTGGCAGCTGGACCTGGCTCAAGGGTATCTGATTTCCTGTCTTGTTTCTTCTCCACATCATGAGAAATAAAAAGGGATCATTGTTATTCTCTGCATTACCAGGCTCTCATCTAGGGCTTAGAGACCTAAATGATATTATATATATATATATATATATATATATATATATATATATATATATATATATATATATATTTTTTTGCACAGCATGCAGGATCTTAGTTCCCTAACCAGGTATTGAATCTGTGGCATCTGCAGTGGAAACAGAGTCAACCACTGGACCACCAGAGAAGTTCCATAAATGACAATATATTCTGAATGAATGAATGGTGAATGAAGAAAAGAACTTTCAGATAAAATTTACACTTATTCAGGTGGGAAGCATAAGGCTCCTTGGTGAATGAAAGAACACTTCTAGAAAGAGTGAAATAATGAATGTTCTTCAGCCACTGTGAGCTTCCTAGGATTATTTCCCTGTAGATGATATTGAACTCAGGTTCAGCTGCTTGCCACTCAAAAACCAATAATCAGGCTTCCCTGGTGGTGCAGTGGTTGAGAGTCTGCCTGCTGATGCAGGGAACACGGACTCGTACCCCAGTCCATGAAGATCCCACATGCCACAGAGTGGCTGGGCCTGTGAGCCATGGCTGCTGAGCCTGCGTATCCAGAGCCTGTGCTTCACAGTGGGAGAGGCCACAAAAGTGAGAGGCACATGTACTGCAAAACAACAACAACAACAACAAAAATAATCAAGGGGCAAGTGTCGGTAGAAAGGAAAGGTGCTTAATTCAGAAAAGCTGGAAATCTGGGGAGAAGGTGGACTCATGTCGAGAGACCAACTCTGAAGGTTCTTCTCTGCTATGACTATTTTTAAAGCCAAAGGGGGAAGTAATCTCAGTTAATCATTGAGGCAGAAGGTTAGCTTCTCCATCGTTTTCTACTTTGTTCAGGCTGATGACTTCAGATCTTTCTTTGGATGTTCTCTTGCCCGTGTGGTATCCATGGGTCCACAGGGTCTGCCTGTAAATTTGCTAAGGGGAAGCTAGGGGTAGACAGTTAGTCATTCTTTAACTACTTAAATCTTCATTCTTACTCCTTCTAATCCAGGAAAGGAATCAACAGGTTAGACAAGGTATTATGTACATTCAGTAGAACAGAGATCAGGAGTTAGGTTAAATGTTACCTAGTGATCTTACTTTTATGATTAAGGTTTAAGGAAAACAGAGATAAACAAACAGAAAAAGGGTAAAAGAACTGCTTACAAATCCCCACTGTCAGACATCATTCCATTTCTATGGGATTGGGGCAAAGGTCCATCTTCTATAACTGCTTCATGCTGAGACAGGGAATCTGTTGAGGCCTTAGAATGAAAGATGTCAACATGGCAATGTAGCATCTCTTTGATGACAATTTATTTGCCTGCTCACCTATATGGGCAGAACAAGCTACAATTATTCTAATGCCCAAAAGATATAGATTATTATGAGCAATAGAGTTAATTATTTACCATTATTTCATCAGACACTAAGTTCTATGACTCTATTGTCCTAATCATTAACTGCTCATGACTCTCTTTTGTGACTCTGAGAGCCCTGGGAGACTTCAGCTTTTCTACAAACAAGAGGCAGGAGACGTAGAGGGGTTTTGTGCTTGGGAAGGGTGCCCAGCAGTGTTCTGCCCAGTTCCACAGAGCATTTACTCTGGACACAGGCCCCTACTACATCCCATAGCCTCAGAGAATGCCTTTTTTTAAAAACTGAAGTGTAGTTAATTTACAATGTCATATTCGTTTCTGGTGTACAGCAAAGTGATTCATATAAATATATATGTATATATATATATACATATATATATATTCTTTTTCATATGCTTTTTCATTGTAGTTTATTCAAGATCTTGAATATAGTTCCCTGTGCTATCCAGTCAGACCTTGTTGTTTACATATTTTATATATAGTAGTTTGTATCTGCTAATCCCAAACTCCTAGTTTATCTCTCCCCCAATGATGTTTTTAATCTCTAAATTATCTCTCTCAGGTTTCCCTGGTTACTCCAAATAAGACAATATATGCAGAAGCCCTTAAAAAAAACTGTAAAATTAGGTAATTAGGAAATTTGTTTACATGTCAAAGCATTTTTTTAAACTATGAGTGAAAATCTCTGCAAGGGACCAAACAAACACAGAGATCACAACTTCTAAACTAGCAGATTATGCTTCTAGAGTGTATTGTGCAATTTGTCATTTTAATTATAAAACCCTGTCAAATGATTTTAGTCTGTGTCCCATAGCTACACATGTGTGCCTCAATATAAACTACCCAGCAGAGAATGAACTATAAACTGGATTGAAAATTGCTAAATAGATTACTGTATTTTAGAGAGGTCCTATGCACATGAATTGTAATAATACTTCTCTCAATTAGTTACAGCTTAAAATCAAACTGCTTCATTAGCTTAACTGTAAAGTTGTAAAAAATAATATCCTGCACTATGACAGAATTAAATTAAAATGTCTAAAATTGAGGGTAAATCTGTGCAATTCATGAAGATAATATTAAACTTGCCTAAGTGCCATCTCAGAAAGATAGTAAATCATCAAAATGTTAATAAACCAGCTACCTTTGAATATAATGATCAACTTAATTCAAATTTCTGTGCTAATTATCATTATAACTACAGTCTCTAGGGAGTTTCTTAATATTTGTAAATAAGCCTCCACTTGCTATTAACTAGAAAACATAGTTTACAGAATCAGAGTTATAAAAGTAATAAATTAATTGACTAAGATTTATTTGTTTAGTGAAATTTTACACTGGTCAAAAAAAATTTGTGGAAATGAATCATTCTAATGCATTCATTGTTTTAGAGAATAAAGGAAGAAGTAGGACATTTATACTCAATGTCACTCAGCTAGACTGTGGCAAAGCTGGAACAGATCTACATGTCTCTTTACTCTTCATCTTATGGCTGCTGAAAGCAAGCTGAGAGTGGTCTTGTCATCATGTTACCAGGAATGTTCAGAAGACTGATAAGATATTTGGCCAGAGGCATACAGACATAAGAATCAAAGCAGAGAACAAAGTAATGGTAACGGTCACTTTTTAGCAATAGTAAAAGTGACTTTTGCTTAATTTCTCCAAATCTGGTTCTAAGTAATCCTCTCCTCTCATATTTTCTCACTTTCTCAACACCACCAACCAGGAAAAGTGCATCTCATTCACTGAAAATGCATGGTGAACATTTATCTTTGCATTATAAATGTAATATCTAACTTCTTTGAATTTGGAAATTTCATAAAGGAAACAATATCCAACCATAGTTCCTTATTAACTCCTCTTTCCCAGCACCACTCTATGGGTTTTATCATCAATTTTCCCTTTCATATTTTACTAAATTAAGTAATTCTGTACATTTAAATTTGGACTCATGAGTTTTATTTATCTTCCACATGTCCCTTTATTATTTATTTATGTTTGTTTATTTGATTATTTTTTTCTACTTTTCTGTTCATACTTACCCTTCAGTCTTCTGTCATTAACTTAATTTTTAAGGTAAATAACTTATGTAACAACATACTAACTTGTTAAAATTCAGTTGTTCTCAAATTAAATGGAATTAATTACAGTCCTTAAAATGTGCTTCATTTTTTTACATGAAGAGCCTTACCAATTACTGTCACCACTAATTTATAAAAGTAATATGTAGCATATGAGTTTTACTATATCTTATAGAATTTGACATTTTATAATTTTAAAAACTTTTCGTAATATATGGAACTAGTACCATCTTATTTATATTCACTTTATCACTCAATATTATTTTCAATATCTTAAACTATTAAATAAATAATAATATTATAGAAAGAATACAATAATAAAGTATTTTCTTTATAAGCTAGCAACTTCTGGTAAACTCCTAAATTTCTACTAAAATATCTGTAATTATCACAAAAAAATGTGAAAACTGACAATCGTGAAAAAAGGCATGCAATCTATTGTCAAAATCTGAAAGAATTGTCTTCTTACAAATGGCTGATGTAGCTAAAATTAGAAATAATTTGTAGTGAAAACAAGTTTCTCCCCTTAAAGTAGAATGGTAGGAGAAACTATTTTCCCCTCTTGTTAAGTATTGTCTATTATTTTTTGGAAACTTATAAGGCACATAGAGAAAAGTTCCCAGAACCCAAATGTGCATCCTGATGAACTGAAGGAGGATGGGCACTGTGTGACCTCCACAGAAGTTAGGAAATCCACACTTTGAAGACCTGGCAGGACCCCTTATGCATCTGACATCCCCTGTTTGTGCCTCCTCTCAAAGCAACCATTATTTTATTTTAAATTATATGATTCAAATTTTCCTGTTTATGAACGTTATAAAAAAGCTTCCTCACCAATCTTTCTTTTTAACTGTGAATTTTTTTGCAAGTTTATTGTGTCATTGTGTTTATATTTTGCTTTTAACTTTGGCATAAAGTTGTTTATTTTTTTCTTTTTAATGTTATGAATAAAGACAACATGGACATAAGCAACAACATATGTCTCTTCTGCACATTCCCATTTCTTTCGTTTGAGGTATATGCCTAGGGTGGAATTACTGGGTTATAGAGAATACAAATATTCAGTCTGACTTCCAAAGTGATTATACTAATTTACACTCCCACCAGGAATGATGATAATTTCTATTAGTCCAAGTCTTTATCAATATATGTAGTAGTGTCAGAAGTTTATCACTAATTTTAACCATTCTGATACGTGAGTAGTGGTTTCTTATTTTGGTTATTCCTAATAAATAATGATGTTGAGCTGCTTTTCAAATATGCATTGGGGGCTTCCCTGGTGGTGCAATGGTTGAGAGCCCGCCTGCCGATGCAGGAGACACGTGTTCATTCCCTGGTCTGGGAAGATCCCACATGTCATGGAGTGGCTGGGCCCGTGAGTCATGGCCGCTGAGCCTGCGAGTCCGGAGCCTGTGCTCCGCAACGGGAGAGGCCACAATAGTGAGAG
>NW_006770974.1:426544-433604 GCF_000442215.2 Lipotes vexillifer
CATTGGATCCTATCTATGTGTAAGAAATTACCCCAAATTTAGTGGCTTGAAGAAAAAAAAACATTTATCTCTCACAGTTGCTTTGTATCAGGAACAGGGTTGCAGCCTAGCCAGGGTCTTTGATGGGTCTCTTGGAGAATAAGTAACATGAATCCAGGAACAGGAAGTAGATGAAGATGAACATGTAGTATTCAGAAATAAGAAATGTAGAAATCCCCACTGACACAAAATTTGGAAGCCCATAAAAGGCATACACTGCTTTCACTACTTGTCAAGAGATGTACTTATTTATGACAATATTTTTAATGTGGGAAAACACACATGACATAAAATTTACCTTTTTATCCATTTTTATGTGTACAGTTCATTGGCATCAAATATGTTCACATTGTTGTTTAACCATCACCGCTGTCCATCTCCAGACCTCTTTCATCTTCTGAAATTAAAACTCTGTACCATTAAGCAATAACTTCCTCCTAGCCCATGGTAACCATATTACATTATCTGTCTCCATGAATTTGACAGTTCTAGGTACCTATTATAAGTGCTATTATATATTTGTCCTTTTTTGTCTGGCTTATTTCAATTATTAGGCTGAATAATATTCTGTTGTTCATATAGACCACATTTTATTTATCCATTTATCTATTGATAGACATTTGTGCTGTTTCTACTTTTAACTATTTTTGAATAATCATGCTATCATCACTAGTATACAAATACCTGTCCAATGCTCTGCTTTCAATTTTTCAGACTATATATGAAGAAATGGAGTTATTGGATGACATGAGAGTTTTGCTTAAGTTTTTGAGGAACATCCATACTGTTTATCACAGAGACTGCACTGTTTTACTTTCTTACCAACAATACGCAATGATTCTAATTTCTCCATATCATCACCACCATTTGCTATGTTCTATTTGTTTGATTATAGTCATCTTAATGGATGTGAAATGGTACCTCATTATGGTTTGATTTATATTGTCCTAACAATTAGTAATGTTGAGCATCTTTTCATGTGCTTGTTGGCATGTCTATTAGAGTCTTTTGGCCATTTTTTAATTGGGTTGTTTATTTGTTGTTGAATTGTTATAGGAGTTCTTTTTTTTGGCCATGCTGTGGGGCATGTGGGATCTTATTTCCCTGAGGGATTGAACCCATGCCCCTTGCAGAGGAAGTGTGGACTCTTAACTACTGGATCACCAGGGAATTCCCAGGAAATTTTTAACTGTATTTCAAAATTGCCAATTTTACTGGGTTGCCAGATACATTAATTAAATTCTCAAGAAAATTACTAAGCAGGACAATTTTTTCCAGAACCCTACATACAGGTTTCTTTTTGTTTGTGATATTAAAGCTTATTTATTTTTGAAAAAAAAAATCTATTTAGTTTATTCTAACATCTGTATGTTTTTGTGGTGCAGGAGTGTTTGAACAGTCAAAATAGTTAATTATTCTGCTGGCATATAATTTATGATTTCTTATTCACAGTCAACATTACACAGACGAAATGTGGATGTACTGATGATAAAATGTCTCCTTTTTGTTTTGTATGTATTCCTTCTTCAAACACTTGGCATTTTATGTGAACTAATAAAATGTAGCTAACTGGTTATGGTACTGAGATATAAGCTGTTAAAATGGCTGAATAAATTCCCAGAGGCTTGCAGTCCTATCCACTACACACCAGTGGTTTAGCCACTTTCTTGTTAAAGGTCATACTTGACACAAACTCAGAGAAAAATGTTTTGTAAGAGTCTCAAGCAATGTAAGACTGTTGGGATGTAGTTCTTTGTTGTTAAATTCAATGCTGAGTAGACAAACTTTCAACAAGTATCTATTTGATTTTGACTATTTTTATCCAGGCATGGACAGAGAAGGCCTACTGACATTAAATTAATAACAACATATATTCTTAGGTGCCGTCACTGTGCCTGGCACACAGGTGTAACCTATGCACAAAGTCTTTATTGAAGCTTGGAGTCTTGCAGTGAAGGAAATTATAAAATAAACACATACATGCATGAATAATTCTAAATATTGGTAAATTATCTGACAGACAAGAAGTGGGCTAAGTTAGAGTGAGTAGTCAGGCACTACTTTCTATTCACTGGAGATACCAGCCTTGTACAGAAATGAGAAAAAACTTGGGAACAAAATGGTAAAACAATAAGGTAAATTTCAATTTATTAGCCTTGTTAGCATATATTGATTGGTAATATCTTGACATAAAACTCAAACTGAAACATAATAAATATAAGCAGTAGTGTGGCTTTGTTTTCTCATAACTAATCCTTCATCCTTCCACCAATAGGAATATCACAGCATGTAAAAGATTTGGAGCATAAATTAATATGTCATTGGGATGATTACCTAAGTAAGTTTATTGTTCTTTTTGCATAATCTATTTTTTCCAAAGGAATATTGGAACCAAAGAACCTTTTGAAAGAGATTAATAAGTTATGAGTGTGATGGTGATTACAATTTTCTAGAAAGTATTCACATGCCACTCTGGCCAGAAATAATTATTTGCTTTTCTGAAATAAATTATTTGTTTTCTGCAAAAAAATCTACTTCAGCATAAATATTATATTACCCAAACTTCCCTGTTTTATTCTTTTTTTTAAAAAAATATTTATTTATTTATTTTTGGCTGTGTTGGGTCTTCATTGCTGCGTGCAGGCTTTCTCTAGTTCCAGCGAGTGGGGGCTACTCTTCCTTGTGGTGTGCGGGCTTCTTATTGTGGTGGCTTCTCTTGTTGTGGAGCATGGGCTCTAGGCATGTGGGCTTCAGTAGTTGTGGCAGATGGGCTTAGTTGCATGTGGAGTCTTCCTGGATCAGGGCTCGAACCCATGTTCCCTGCATTGGCAGGCAAATTCTTAACCACTGCACCACCAGGGAAGCTTGTATTCTTTTTTTAACATTGTGAAATACCACATATACAGACAATAATATGGTCACGAAAAATCAAGTTAACTTAATGATTTCTCAAAACAAGTTAACACCAATGTGACCACCCAGGACAAAATTAAAACACTGCCACTTGTCAGAAGACCTCTCATACCTTCGATGATCAGTATCCCTCTCATTCCTTAAATATTCTACATTTTATTAATCATCCACCATGTAATTTTACTACATAAACTTGTATTCTTGAACCCTAGAGTGTAGTTTCTTGAACTTTTGAAATAGAATCATAAAACATGTATTTTATACATACTTTCATTGACTCAACATTATGTTTCTGTGATTTGACCTTGCTACTGCATATGCCTATAAATTATTTGTGTTTATTCCTAGAGGGTAATCTGTTGAATATGTATACCTTGACTGAGTTATCCATTATAGTGTTTGCTGAAAATCTGATTTGCATCCAGTTTTTGGCTAATGCTGCTCAGAAAATCCTTGTGTATGTCTCCTGGACTACATCACAGAAGTATGTGTCACATTAGATGACCTAGAAGTCTCCAAAATGCAAATTTCGGTTTACATTCCTACCAAAGGTGTATGAACGTTCTAAGTGTTTGATACAGTTAAAAGTAATATTTGTTTAGATTTTAAAATTTTAGCCACTATGGTGTAAATATAATGGCATCTTAATGTGGCTTTAATTTTAATTTCTGTGATCAGTAATGAGAAGGAGGATATGTTTGTATATTATTGGACAATTAGATACCATCTTTTGTAAAGTATGTGTTTGAGTTTCTTGTACACTTTTTTTTTAACATCTTTATTGGGGTATAACTGCTTTACAATGGTGTGTTAGTTTCCGCTTTACAATCAGCTATACACATACACATGTTCCCATATCTCTTCCCTCTAGCGTCTAAATGAATAATTTTTACTTCTTTGATTCTTTTTTTTTTTTTTTTTTTTTTTTTTTTTTTTTTTTTTTTTTTTTTTTGTGGTACACGGGCCTCTCACTATTGGGGCCTCTCCCGCTGCGGAGCACAGGCTCCGTATGCGCAGGCTCCGCGGCCATGGCTCATGGGCCCAGCCACCCTGCTGCATGTGGGACCTTCCCGGACCAGGGCACAAACCCGTGTCCCCTGCACTGGCAGGTGGACTCTCAACCACTGTGCCACCAGGGAAGCCTTCTTGTACACTTTTATATGGTACTTCCTTTATACTGACTTTTAGCTTTTTGTATATAGAATATAATATATTGTATAGAAGATTTTCTTTGGTTATTTATGTGGCAATTATTTTTTCTCCTAATCTATACCCTTGACATTTAAACTTTTTAACTCTTTTACATTTTTAAAACCACTTTATTGAGGCATAAATCATGTACTATAAAATTTATTCATTATGAATGTATCATTCAATGACACTGTAGTAAATTTCATAGAGTTGTGCAACCATCACTAAAATCCAGTTTTGGAACATTTCCATCATCCCCTAAAGTTTCTTTATACTCATTTTCAGTTAATGCCCATACTCACCCAAGTCTGGATTAATAAATGTTCTATGAAATCACCTTTTTGAGAAACTTTATATAAATGGAATAATAAAATATACAGTCTCTGGTATCTGATGTCCTTCTCTTAAAATGATTTGAGGTTTACCTATGTTGTAGCATGTATGAGTACTTCCTTACTTTCCAGTGCTAAAGAGCATTCCATTGTATGGATATCTCACATTTGTTTATCAACTCACCAGTTGATTCGCATTTGAATTATCTCCAGTTTTTTGGATATTATAAATAATGCTGATATAAACATTTGATTTATGTATATATTTTTGTGTGGACATATGTTTTATTTTCTCTTTGGAAAATTCTTAGAGTAATATAGCTAAGTAATATGATAAATTTAAGTTTATAAGAAACTGAACTCCTTGCTAAAGTGTCTGTACAATTTTACATTCCCACCAGCAATATATTAGTTTTCCATTTTCTCCACATCCTCACCAATACTCATTATTATCTATCATTTTAATTTCATCCAATAAAATGTGTGTGTGTGTGTGTGTGTGTGTGTGTAGTGGTATCTTATTGTGGTTTTAATTTGCTTTTCTGTAATAACTAATGGTGTTGAGCATATTTTTTCATATTTTTTTAGCCATTTATATATGTTCTTTAGTGAAATGTCTATTCAAATACTTGCTCGTATGATAATAGATTTATTTGTCTTATAATTGAGTTGTAAGAGTTTTTTTACATGCTCATGACATGGTCATTAATTATGTATATAATATGCAAATATTTTCTCACAATTTTTCTTTTAATTTATTCTATTAATGGTATGTTTGGAGCACAAAAATTCTTTTTAATGAAGTCAAATTTAATGATTTGTTTTTTTATGTCTGTACTTTTGTTGTCATAGTGAAGAAAACTTTGCCTGACTCAAGAATACCAAAATTTTCTCCTATGTTTTTTCCACAGGTTATTTTTTAAATTTTAGCTTTTACATTTAGGTCTGTGTTCCATTTAAGATGATCTTTGTGCATAGTGTGAGGTAATGATCTAAGATACTTTTTTTTTCCCCCATGTTTCCAATTGTCTCAGTATCATTTTTGCAAAAACTATCCCTTCCCTGTAGGATTTTCTTCACACTTTTGTTAAAATTCAATTGACCATAATAATAATAATAATTTATTTATAATAGTAATAATTTATTTCTGGACTCTCAATTCTGTCTTATTAATCTCTATGCCTATCCTTGCATCAATACCACACTGTCTTAATTACAGTGCTTTAGAGTAAATTTTGAATGGGATAGTTTAAAAGTCCCCAACTTTATTCTTCATTTTCAAAATTGTTTTAGCTATTCTAGGACCTTTGCATTTCAAATATATTTTAGGATGATTGTCAATTTCTACCAAAAGAAAAGGGCCATTGAGTTTTTTTTTATTGAAGTATAGTTGGTACAGGAAAGTGATTCAGATATATATAGACATAGATATAGATATAGATACAGATATTTTATATTCTTTTCCATTATGGTTTATCACAGGATATTAAATACAGTTTCCAGTAGGACATCGGGATTTCTTTTTTTAAATTATGATTACATTGATCTTTGGTTAATTTCAACACACACATATGTCATATCTCTCCAATTATTCAGATCTTTGATTTCTCTGAGCAATGTTTGTCTATTTTACAGTACAAGACTTGCACTTATTTTTTATAAAAATATTCCTATATATTTTTTCCTTTTTGATGTTATTTTAAATGAATTTGTTTTCTTAATATTATTTTCTGTTTGTTCATTGCTAGTATATACAATACAATTGATATTTGTATGGTATTATTGTTTTCTGAGACTTTGCCAAACTCATTTATAAGCTCTAATAGCTGTGTGTGTGTGTGTGTGTGTGTGTGTGTGTGTGTGTGAATTCCTAGGGATTTTCTACTTTCAGGATTCAGAATTATGTTGTTGGCACTGCACTCAGCCCCACCTTAACTGTGGGTATGTCAGCAATTGGCCCTGGAACCTCTCAGGTATTGTTTTCACCAGGCCACCAGCATACAGCCACTGAAGTCAGGTTCCAAGAATTGCAGTAATTATGGATCTGGACCTGCTGTGCGTGTTATGGGGGCAGCTCAGACTCTGGCCTGGCCCAACCCCCATGTGTATGTGACCATAAAGTCTACAGCTGCTAAAGCTAGACCTGTCTTGGTTGAGGGAACATTCATTGTCCGTTCAGATGTTCTGTAGGCACTGACTTAGAAGCTAATGAAACTTAAAAGCTTTTGCACAATGAAGGAAACTATAAACAAGACAAAAAGACAGCCCTCATAACAAGAGAAAATATTTGCAAATGAATCAACAAGGCAAAGGATTAATCTCCAAAATATATAAACAGCTCATGTAGCTCAATATTGAAAAAACAAACAAACAACCCAATCAGAAAATGGGCAGAAGTCCTAAATAGACATTCCTCCAAAGAAGACATACAGATGGCCAAGAGGCACATGGAAAGCTGTTCAACATCACTAATTATTAGAAAAATGCAAATCAAAACTAAAATGGGGTGTCACCTCACACCAGTCAGAATGGCTATCATTAAAAATATCTACAAATAACAAATGCTGGAAAGAGAGAGGAGAAAA
>NW_006770974.1:433614-457398 GCF_000442215.2 Lipotes vexillifer
AAAGGGAACCCTCTACACTGTCAGTGGGAATGTAAATTGGTGCAGCCAGCCAGTATGGAAAACAGTATGGAGGTTCCTCAAAAAAACTAAAAATAGAGCTGCCATATGATCCAGCAATCCCACCCCTGGGCATATACCCAGACAAAAGTATAATTTAAAAAGATACATGCACCCCTATGTTCATAGCAGCACTATTTACAATAGTCAAGACATGGAAGCAAACTAAATGTCCATCAACAGATGAATGTATTAAGAAGATGTGGTATATATTTATCATGGAATATTACTCAGCCATAAAAAAGAATGAAATAATGTCATTTACAGCAAAGTGGATGGATCTAGAGATTATTATACTAAGTGAAGTAAGTCAGAAACAGAAAGGCAAATACCACATATATCACTTATATATGGAATCTAAATTACTACACTAACGAACATATCTATGAAACAGAAACAGACTCACAGACATAGAGAACAGACTTGTGGTTGCCAGCTGTGACGGTGAGGTGGGGAGGAAGGATTGGGAGTTTGGGATTAGCAGATGCAAAGTATTATAAATAGGATGGATAAACAACAAGGACCTACTGTATAGCACAGGAAACTATATTCAATATCCTGTGATAAACCATAATGGAAAGAATACAAAAAAGAATGTATATATATATAACTGAATCACTCTGCTGTACAGCAGAAATTAACACAACATTGTAAATCAACTATACCTCAATAAAATTAAAAAATAAAAAATCAAGAAATATAAACAAACATATTTGTTAGAGACATGAAGGAAACACCAAAAGAAGCTGCAAAGGTAAAGAAAGCAGATCCCTCTAGTGAGAGGGAAACTGGAAATCAGGAACAGACATGACGTTTTTAAAGACATAAGCCTTATAAAACTACTTGTGTCTTCAACCAATGTTTATGCATAACTTTGATAAAAATAAAAACTCTAAAAAAATACATATCTTGCACTATTAAATGACAAGTTTGAAAATACCTGCAATGTTCTGTAGCAATGATTTTCATTTTTCTACATCCCCCTATATTGTCTACTTTGTAGATTATAATCTGCTTTTCCATACATTCTATCTGTGGTAAAATTAATGCTAGTTCAAAATATAGATTTATCACACTTATGAAAAATGGTAATTAACTAGTTCTGTAACCTTGAGCAAGTAATATAATTTCTCTGGACTTTCATTTCCTCATCTTTAAAATAAAGGTGTTGGAATAGATTATCTTAAATGTCCCTCCAAGTTCTACCATTTTGTGATATGCTATAAAATAAACTCCCTTTCCATTTAGGTTTGTCTCCAGTAACATGATATATATGGCTTCCTTTTATGGATGACTATGACCTTTAACGACCTTGGGATAGCTTCTCCAGATTCACATATTACAGCTAATAGATGTATGTGCATTCAGCTCCAATTGACACTACAGCATTTGAGGAAAGAAGAATTGGACCTGTGATCCAATTGATATTTTGATATTTTTGATATGTTACCATCTCTGCTTCTAAAAATCTATACCTAGCAATAAAAATGTACTAAATGCTTTTTTTGGTGCCACTCACAGTTAAAGTCAGTTTAGATGATGCTCTCTGTAAAAATAAATTTGAAAATAAAACTAAGAAGATCGTAGGGAAAATGTCTGTTTGTATTTCCTAGGGATGAATCTGCCTGGAAGCTGTTCTCTTTCTCTCAAATCTGAAAAAGCAAATAAAACACCCTTCTGTCATGCTGAGAAGAGAAAGTTAGGAGATCCTTGGGATGTGTGAGACAGAGAATCACTTAGATCAGATGTTTTCATCCAGAGTGTCAGAACTCAGCGGGGAGTGTGGATCAACTGGGAGAAGGGAACTGGGCACTCTATGTAACAAAAACATATTTTTTTTTCTAAGATCTAGCCTGACAGGAAAAAAAAAATACAAAACAAAACTTGTACACAAGTAAACCTGGGCATCTCTTCAGAAAAAAAGATGGACCAGTCTCTGTGAGGGCCATGATGTTAGGCAGGGCAGAGCAATTACAGACCAGCAGATCAAGCAGCAGAGTTCTCAGAGTGACATGTAAAAAGTACTACCAGGAAGAGCCTGGCCACGTGATTACATGATGAGGGCAAGGGTCCCATCTGGGACTAGGGAGTGTGTGAACTGGCCTTTGTAACTATACAGTAAAAGAAAGAAATGTGGACCTAAAATTGAAAGTACAATGCAATGCAGAATGATATCCTAAAGGGGAATGGATATCTTTATAAGGGGATGCAATTACAAATCTACAAAGGTCAAAGAGAGAGTTACTCAGTACTGGGAGTATATTATCAATAATAACAGCTTTCTATTGTGTTGAGTAGTAAATCTTTACAACGTGATTATTGTGTGCAGAATAAATCTGAGAACCACTGCAAACTGTCAGATCAAAATGGAACCACAGAATGTGACATTTTTAAGAGCAGAATATAACATAAAAACTCTTTCTCATCTTTTAGAATCTTTACTGAGAAAATAAAATAAAATAAACAAGACAATGCCTGTATAAGATAGTGGATCATAAATTTTGGTGAGCAGTAGTATTACCTGGGAAATCGTTAAAGACATGATTGCTGAAGCCCCATAATCTCCCCCTTGGAGATTATGACTCCCTAGGTGAGCACTAGATCCTGAACCTTTATAAGATCTCCAGGTGACTTACATGCATTCCAGAGTAAGATCTCTATGACCTGTGTTGATGGTCTCATACATTCACATACTATTTATATATGGTTGGGTTTATTCTCATAGTGGCTACTTTTCTGAAGGTTAAAGGAGTGAACACAAAGTGGTTAAAACAGTGTTGGACACATTGTAGTCACTCTTAAGTGTTAGCCGTATATGCTCATAGACATGCATCCAGAGACAAATGTGTATTATGTATGTGTGTGTGTTATGTAAATATTTTTGTCTAAGAAAATTAGGTACACATAAATTAAATGAAGCAGAATGTCCTGGATTTCTCTGTCAAGTAATGTTTTGCTGTTCACTAAAGCTGTGAATTCTTAATATCTTGTCCTGAGACCAGAAGCAGATTATAGAGCAAACAGAGGTCATTGTAATGTAGGTCATGCAGGGACCCCAACAAAACAAAGAACTGCCTGTAGTAGATAGACAAATTACATTTTTCTTGTTGTTTAGATTTGGATAAATATACTGAAATATGGATGAAGACAAGATCAATTTTCAGTAAGAAAAATTGCTTTGGGAAGTCGCCTAACTACTATTAGCATATTAGATCTGTCCTTTTAAAATTTTTTCATCAGTTCCAACTACTGCAATAAAATTCTCATGTGCAATTTAACTGCAACATTAATGAAGTTGATTGGTCTATAACATGCAGGGTCAGTTTTATCACCCCTTAAACTCCAGAATTAAAATATTTTTATCCCAACCACTAAATGAAAGAACTACTTCATTGGGTGTTTCCTAAGGAAAAAAAAAAAAAATGGAGAAAGTTAGCCTAATTTAATTCTTGATAAGATCTTTAAAGCCTGAATGTCACAAAACGTAATAGAAAACCTACTTTTTAATTTAATTTCACAGAAGTAACTGTAAAATCTCTGCAAATTTTATTCACCATAAGTATGATTTTTCCAATGCAGAATATTAAACCAGGGGAATAACGTCCTTTGGAGCTACAATAACTCAAGTTTCTAAGGTATTAAAAATTGTGTCTCGGGCTTCCCTCGTGGTGCAGTTGTTGAGAGTCCGCCTGCTGATGCAGGGGACACGGTTTCGTGCCCCGTTCTGGGTAGATCCCATATGCCACGGAGCAGCTAAGCCCATGAGCCATGGCTGCTGAGCCTGTGGGTCGGGAGCCTGTGCTCCGCAGTGGGAGAGGCCACAACAGTAAGAGGCCCGTGTACTGCAAAAAAAAAAAAAAAGAGTTATGGTCAAAGGGGGTCCTTGTGTTTTGGGTGAGTACCCCAAGGGCAGTTCATTTCTTTTCATATACAAATAGAAAAAAGGGAATCCAATCATTGGGATGTCCAGGGGCAGGTAGCTTCATCAAGCTATCCCTTAAAGCATTGAAGGTTCTGTTGCCAGCTCTTCCCATAAAATTGGGTCGAGTTCTTATTTTGAGTAAAATATACAGAAATTTGGCTACAAGAGAGTAATTTGGAATCCAATTTTGATATTGGAAAACCTCTCAGTTGGTGCTTAGTTTTGGGCTTTTGGAAACTTAGGAAAGCATGAAGTCTATCTGCATATAAGTGTAGCCCCTGTTCTGATAACACCCTAAATATCAAACCTGGGTTTGGGCACACTGCAATTTTTCTTTGATGACCTTATGTTCCTTTAAGGCTAAAAGCTTTAGCAAGTGGATGCTCTCTTCCTGTGAAGAGGAAGATCATCTAGACCAACCTTCCGCATTTGTGAGAAAAAAGGACTCTTAGTATAACCCTGAGGTGTTAGTATCAAGGTGAATTGTTTTTTTCCAAATGAAGGTAGAAAGTTATTGGCTAGTTCATCAGTGGAATACTAAAGAATGCACTGCATAAATCAATTACAGTAAAGGATTTATTTCTGGTGGGAATGGATGCTAGTAAGCACATGAGGGTTAGGTACAACAGGATGTCGAGAAATAAAAGTTGTTTTTTGCTCAGAGGTCCTGGACAAGCTGAAAGAGAACAGCACATTGTGGGGACCTCCCATGTACAAAAGCCTTTCCATGTCCCCTCTTTCGTTTTTGCGGTCCTTCCCTGATTTCAAAAGGGCAGATTCAAACAGTTACTAATTAAGGAAGTGAGGGAATGCAGAAACAAAGGAACAGCAGCCTCAAACGGTCTTAAAGTAAACAGCAAGGGCTTGAATTCTTAACACATCATATAGACTCTAAGTAAAGAATAATGTGCCTTGACCATTGCTTTTGCTCTATCCTAGAAAGAAGTTAAGGGATCGATCACAAGACCATGATTTACTAGTTGCTTTGTAGAAACACATAGATCAGTCACAAGCACCAATGACACAAGTCACAAGACAATGCCAGGAAGTCTGCAACTGAGGTCTTATCAGGAAGCTGAAATCACAAAGACCTCCTCCTCTTTACCTTTTTTGTCTTTAAAATCCTTGCTCCCTAGCCAGCCTGCAAGATGGGTTTGAAAAGAGTCTAGGTATCCCATTTTCCAGGTTTGTATATCCTTGACTAATAAACATTTCTCTGAACCAAACTCCAGTGTTTTAGTTTGTTGGCCTCATTGTGCATTGGGTACACAAACTTGGGTTCAACAACAAAACTTCTACCCTCAGCTCTTAGGTGTTCTCTCCAGGAAAACAGGAGGGATTGGTACAAGGGAAAATGAGGCCTTGAGCCTTGTAATCTTGTATCAGGGGCTTTCTGCCCAGAAGGGCTTCTTTATTTTCAGGGTACCGATTAATTCTTGGGAGAGGATTTGAGGGGTCTATTTGAATCTTGATGGGAGATGCACTGTGAAGTTTGTCAACATTAGTTGGAGATTTTGCCCACAAGGAGGGTGGTAGCTGATTCAAATGATTAGTGCTTCCAGAATCTGCTCTAGTACCATCAGAGATGGAGAAAATGAAAGATGTGGTAGTATCATTTAATTCAGCTGGTGGACTATTTTGATGACTATTGTCAAATTCTAGAATTATTTCTCCCTTTTGGGAGAAAGAAATCCCAGCATGATATTTCTCTAAGAAGTTTCAGCCTAATGAATGTATAGGGGCTGAGAAACTAAGGAGAAAATGGTAGGTATCTCTCAAAAGGTCTAAACAAAAGGCAATGGGTTCAGAGACAGAAACCTCTTGAGGTTCACTGGAGATTCCCCACTACCCTAGAGCTGTTTTAGTCCTCTAACGCAGGGGTTGCTTTATAATAGTGGGGTTGAACACTGAGAGTGTGGCTCTGGTGTTAGTTAGAACTGGAAAAGACTCATCCCTCATCTGGAGAAATGTTTCTCTAAGCCAAATAAGAGGGAGTATTGGAAAGAGCTCCCATAGTTCTTTGGAGCCCCATCTTTGAGAATTGGGAAGACTTGGAAAAGCTGGTTAGAAGTCTGCAGGTCCCTGAACAGCTTAGATTTGTAACAATATCTTTTCCAATGTCCTGGCTCTTTGCAATAATAGCAGAAACTAAAAGGCTTTTAGTTTTGTTTACAAGCCTTTGTTTGATGGGGTTGAAGATTAAGAACTTTGGTGATCTTACTTCGAGATGACTCATCTGGAGTTGAGAGTTGGTTTGCCATATTAACGAAGCCTGGAGATTACATGGTTTCCCTTTCCATCCTCATCATTTTTACCAGAGTGAAAGATCCTGGTTTAGCCCATTAATAAACAGAGAGTTAAAAGCTATTCGGGCAGAATCAACATCTGAGGGAACACCAGATTAAAAAAATAATAATAACATGAAATCAATTATAATATTCATGAACAGTTTCATCAGATTTTAGTGCATAAGACTGAATTTTGTTCCAATCAACAGGTTTTGGAAAAGCCCTAGGACTTGCTTGTTGAAGTCACCTAGAAATTGCCTGAGGCTTATCATATAAGTTAGTGGGCTGGTCTCCTGGTTATAATTCTAGAGACCTTTCAGGATTTTCCCAATGAGTGGTTTTCATCCTGTGCTGGGCCTGGTCATTGCCTATAAACATATGAACCAGCTGATATAAGTCAGAGAAACCAGTTGATAAGTTTGAGTGACTATACTAAATTCCTCAGCAAATCTGTGAGGATCTTTAGTTACTTCAGGAAAATCTTTTACTATGGCTCACAGTTTACCCTTAGTCCAGGGAATATAAGAAGTTAAAGGTTTAGCCTCTGGAAACTCAGAAGGCTGACTTTTAAAGGGACAGTTTCTAATAGTTTCAGAGGAAAATGGGGTGGAAAATTTTAGAGGTAAAAGGGAAGTTCAGTGAGGGAATTAGTATGGGAAAACTAAGGGTATGGGGGGAGGTATAAAGGGGAAGGAGGAAGGTGGCAAGAGAGGAGGAGCCTGAGACAAGCAGACAAGGAAGAGGAGCCTGAGGCTTCAGATGCCCCTTTTCTTTCTTTAATAATCTCTTGGCCTCAGTTTATCTTAAAATCTTATTTGGCAGCGAGGCAATATTAGGCTCCTAATAATATTTGGAAGCTTTAAAATAACAATCAAAATAAGTGTTCCATTCAGTTTTAGAAATTTTAGAGCCATGGTTGTCCAGTTCAGTTTTAAGAAAAGTAAGTTGGAGGATTTCAAGAGCTTCCTGTGATGACTGTTGGTGTTCTAAATTGCCTTTGGTTAGGTTGGTTCATTTAGTTAGAAATGGCTATAAGGAAGGACTACAGTTTTCAAACATAAAATTGGTCAGGGTCTGTACGGGGGCAGGCACCCTCAAAATAGTTAGATAACTGGGATCCCATTTCTCAGAGGTTTTTCTCTACAGTAAAAGAATAATTTTCAAATGACCTAAACAATTCAAAATGCTTACAGCTCAAACAGCCTTCAGACCTAATACCAGTCAGTTCTAAAAGAAAAGTCTTGTCTTGAAGGAGTCAGGGCAAAGGTTTAACTGCACAGCCCCAATGAAACAGCCCCTGTTCCCAAAGGAATGGGCTAAGGTTAGCCAATTCCAGTTGGTACAGTCTGATTTCAGAGAAGTCGGCGTGAAGTGACAAACGAGTACTCATATACAGAACAAAGCCTTGATCCAGAAAGGATAAAGCTTTAAAATGGATCCCAAATAAAATCTCAAGAGTTTCAAAATACAAATGGGACAAAATCTGGGACCTAACAGAAAGACTCATCCTCAAACTCCAGAGTCCTAAGAAAAGCAGGGAGTTCAGTGTGGGTACTGCACCTGTTCCCTCACCATTCTGTTTTCAGGGGTCTTCTCTAGTCCCCATATGCCCAAAACGTTGACCTGCAAAATAGATTGCTGGTTATTTCTCCAGAAAAAGTGGATTTATTCAGGATCAACAAATAATTGCAATTGGGGTCAGCAACTGTGGTGAGCCACATGCAAGTCCCCTCCATAGCAAGAAGAGGAGGAGTCTTTTAAGAAGGGGAAGAGGAAGGTGGGAGGGCTGTGGTCAGTAGAGTCCATTGGAGGAATTGAGAGTTCTAAGTGAAGAGGCTTTTTATTGGCTGGGTTGTGACCATCTCTCATTGGCTCTGCTCTTGCCAGGGAAGAAGTGTCTCTCTTCTTCCTGTTGGGTTTGGCCTTCATCATAGGTCTTGACAGCTCTCCATACTGGCCTCCTGACTCTGTTTTAATTGAGGTTTCTGTTTATTAACTTTTACAATTATTTTCAAGAATCTAATATTCCAATTATTCTCTGCTTTAGGCATATTATACTGCTTATTTTCCCTGAATGCTTGGGTCTTTTTCCTTTCTTTCTTTTTCTTTTCTTTTTTTGTCTTTTGTGGTTCCATTCTTCTTCTTAAATATCTTCTCCCAACTTTTCTTTCTTACAAGTGTTCATTTACGCAGATGTTCCATTCCAGAGTAAATTAACCTGTCTCTTATAAATCAATAGTAATTTGTATAGCTTACATTTAAAAATTTTAGTTATTATTCTTATGACCTTCTTTCCCACAAAATATGACTTCTACAGTACAAAAAGCCTACCTTAAGTATCTTTATAGCTATCAACATTCTAGAATATATTAGATGCTCAAAGATTAAATGGAACATATTTATCTTGATTAAAAGATACTTACACATTAAATATATGTAAAAGTTTATTAAATTTGAAATATATAATTAACATATAGTAAATGAGTTTGTTAAAATTTTAATATACCATCTTTTGAAATTAAAGAAACATGATGGATAATATTCACCACTAACCAGAAACATAGCTCAGTATAAAGCTGAGTCACAGTATATTACAATGTTAGCATCTTAGGCAGCAGAACAATTTGGGAAGAGATATGAAGCCAGCAGAACTTTTGGAACATTCCTGAGCTAGCTGGTTACTGTGGAAATAAAAGCAAAACTGAAACAGAGTGTTAAGTGGGAAAATTAGCAGGAATTACTTGTCACTTAAGTTTTGGGCAAAGACATTAGCTAAAAGTCACCATAAGAAGTCAATCTATCTTACAATGGTGTTGTGGCCGACACATTCTGTAAGTGTTCCTATTTAGCATCTTAACACTCATTAAATACTCAACTTCTATGTAACTATCCAACTAGTCAGAACATTAATTATAATTATAATTAAAAAATGAGATTTGGTTGAGTATCAACCTAATACTTATCTTTATTTGGAAAACATGTACAGAGCACTGTAAAGCAATTATTTAAAATATAGTCATTAAATTCATACTAATTTATTTTTACTCATTTTTTTTACTTGCATAATAAAAGTTTTCATTTCACTTAACTCACACAAATTATAGCTCAAGAAAAGCTTCCAGAAAATTCAGCCACAAAATACCTGCTATGCACCTTTAAAGCATTTTATTTCTATCAGGTAATTAGACACCAACATATAGTGTTAGACTGTAATATTTGCAAAATAAGTTCTATAGAAATAGTCTTAAAACAAATAAAATGTAAATGACAAAGACTAAGTTACTGCATTATTAGCTGTATCAGGGGATGCTATGAAATGTATGTATGCTAGTTTTTCTGAAAGATTATTACTTTGCTCTAATGTTTTACAGATTTCATCAGTTTGAGTGAGAAGATACAATCTGAGCATGCTGTTACTGAAATTCACTATATAATTCTAGAACTTGTTAAAATGTATTTTTATTTAATTTTTAATTTGCTATGGAATAAAATCTTAATACAACAAACATTATGGCCCACGTTGCCATGATTGTGATCTGATTTAACATAAATTATATTTACCGCTGAGTTAGAATAATTGTGCAGCATAGCTTCAACATTCTTTTCTACTCTTACTGCATTAAATGTTGGCTTTGGATTTGAAATGGTGTACAGCTGAGTGTCCCAGCTCAATCTCTATCCTTCCCTTAAACATAACCACCACCTTCCCTCCAAAAAAAAAAGAATGAAAACGTGTTAAAGTGTGTAACAAAAAGAAGCAACAAAACATCATCAATTAAAATTATAATTTAACCTACACTGAGAATCCACTACCTATATGACTATGAGAATAAAGGTAAGAATTATAATAAAATAACAGTACTGTCTGAGTCTTGTCCGCCTCACAGTTTGTTCCTCACATTATCCACTGAGACACATGGTCTCTGCCAGCCAAGCCAAAAGCAATAATCTCTGCAGCATACATGTGGCATTTTGAACCCAGTAGACGGCTTCACACAGAAACCTTAAGTCTGAATGCTGGCAGATTGAAAACCAGTGAAGAGTCAAATCTTAACAAATACCTATCAAGGAAACAAAAGAAAAAGAAGAAAAACAGTAACTTAAGTGGATTTTCATATTTACTGTATGTATGTCAATGTTTGAGTGCCTCAGAGAACCAAGAATAAGCTAAGTCTTACTGTGTGAGAGCATGTCACGTAATGAGATTGAAGTAAGTGCTTAAACACAACTACTTCCTAGCTTTGAATTTAAGAAGAAGATTCTAATAACAACCAAACAGCAAATGGCAGGACAAGGCAATCATCAGTTATGACAATAAACACTAAATATGTAGACATATTTCTTATAGTTGAATAAATGAAAAGGAAATTATACAAATTTTAAAAATAAAAAAGATGTTTTCTAAAACACAAGAGGAATCCAATCCTCATCCTGCAGAGTCAGAGGAAAGGCTTAGTTCTGAATGTTTCCTAGAAAAATGAGAATGAAATTTATAGTGTCCCAGTATATGCAACAGGAAACAAGACAGGGCTTTTGTGAAAGCAGAACTAAGAGACAAGGTTAAAAGAGGATTATAGTACCTTCAAAAATGTCAAGGAAATGCAATAGCAAACCTAAAATTCTTATTTGAAACAGAATAAAAATACATGTTGGACAGTATGGAAAATAATCAACACAGTCAAGAAAAATATCTAGAATTTTCTCCCAGAATGATGATGGAGAAGGGAAAGAAATGTTTTTAATTATAGGAGTTGATGATGTTGAACATGAGTCTGTGCTCTCAGACAGCAGAGACGGTTAAGAAGCCCCGTCCCTGTGTTTCGGGAAATAACTCACTACAGGCAAATCTGACCCAACCAGACTTCAGTGGAAGCTCACCCTTCCAAAAGTTCCTGGACTTTGACCTCTCCTTCAGCTTAAGCAGCAATGGAGAGTGCAGCCACCTCTGCCTAAAGACTCCTCCCAAAAATCAAGTGGACTCAGGGGAAGAAATTGGACATTGGTTAATTCCCAATTTAATTATCATACCACCTGCTCAGCTCACCCCCTAACACCACGTTCTCTTCAGCCTCATCTACTTTCTGTAAAAGAAAACCCTCCCCCCTTGTCCTGTGAGATGCCGTAGATCTTGCATTTGGAAGGGGTCTCCTTATTGTAATATCTCCTTTTCCCTCTCACAATACTTGCCTCTTCTTATTACAATAGTCTTTTTGAATAAAGTCTCTCCTTACCCAAACCTAGATTTGCTTTTTTTAAAAAAGTTAAGAAAGATCAGAGAAAATTCAACCTAAGAAATTTAGATACTCATAAGGTGAGTGTTAAATCAGATAAGATGTGGTATAAAAGCAAAACAAAACACTGTTTTTGAGCTAAAAATGAAGCTGACTTTAATTTGGGAAATGTGGAAAGATGACTCTAATTTGGAAAAATGAATTAAAAAGAAAAATCATAAAAGTACTAGAAGAAAATGTGAGTGAGCATCACACAAAGAGGGTTCAGTCTTTAAGTCTATTCTCTCTGCTAGTACAGTCTCTCTGGAGCATCTCATTTACCCTAGTGGCTTTACATATAATACAAGTACTGACTGATAACAAATGAATGTCCCAGCCCCAGTTACTTCCCTGGATTCAACTCATGTATCCAACTACTTGCTTGATTTATCCATTTAATATCCACAAAGTACCTTCAACCTACCACTTTCAGAGCAGAACTATTCATTTCTGCTGCTCTTTTCCATTTCTCCAGCAGGGTCTCCAACTGGAGAACTTGGGCTAATGTTCTTTATAACTGTTGGGGCAAAATATTCCAGGAGAGATTTTCATTTTTATATTTATTTTGCAACTCAATTCATCAAAAAATTCTGTCATGTCCATATTTAAGACTTATCCCTGTCAGATTCCTTCATTTACCTCTATCCCAGGACTTGAGGCCAAGTCATCAGGTGTCTCATCTGAACTAACCTACTGACCTGCTTTCTGAGCTCCCTGCTTCTTTGCCAGCCCCACCCCCAACTCTTTCCTCCATGCAGCAGACAGAATGATCTTTGAACCTGAGCAAAGATCATATGACTCCTGTCTTCAAAACATTCTGATGACTCCTCTTCAGTCACAGAACAAAATCCAAAGCCCTTGTCAAGCTCTGCACTGACCCATCTCCTTTTACCTCAAGCTCTTTCCAAAAGCAGGACACCTTCTCCTCCTGAAATTCACCTGGATTATTCTTGCCTCCAAGTCTTTATACTTGCTGTGTTGACATTCCATAAATTCCATGTACAGTTTTAAATTCCTGATGTATCATGTTGGGGATCTTGTACGTTTCATATTTAGGGATTAAACTGGAAGCAATATAAATAAATGGAATGCTCTCATAAGAAGTTTTAATACTTCAGTGAGTGATGAATTGTTATTAATAACTAATGTAATATCAACTTTTTTTTTTCTTCAATGAAGTATACTATACTGAAGAAGTCTTGCGTCTTTTAGGAGAAGACTTGCAGTTGTCTATCTATAAAGAAGTAACGAAGTATAACCACCATAAACAAACCAAAGAACAGCAGAGAACAAGCAAGTCACATTACTTTTCTAAATGAGTTGCAGTCCACCCTTTCTAACAACAAATATGAAATATGTATTTGGATGGAACAGCATGAGAGATATATCTTCTGGGAGCAGGTAACATTGTGTTGGAACAGAACACATCCCACAACAATAATACAATTTAAAAAACAATAGAAATTGTAATTACTGAAAAGTCAAAAATAATTTCCTGCCAAGAACTACCTGGTAAAGTTGAAAACTGCCCTGCTGTAGAGTATCCAGTGTCAGGGGTAGGCAACCTCCAAACCAGCCCAGACACTTAGGTAATATGTCAGAATGTCAGCTCCAAAAAGTGAGAATCAAGAGTAACTGAGCGATCTCCAAGTTGCAAACTTACATTGAGGTCTAGGGGAATGCATTTTGTATATAATTAAATTGGAACATTAAAACTAACTTTTAAGATAAGGAATGAGGACCTTCCAGTACTTAATTATGCCCTAAGTTTAATTTACACAATTATGGAAGTACATTAAGTTTTTAAGACAATAATCTTACTGCATTTGATACAAAACCAGGTCTTCTGAGATAATCATGATGTGTTTTCAAAAAAGTATTTTTTGTCTTAAACATTTTTATGCTCTCCAAAATAAATGTTTGCAGAAGAAGATAACACCAAGATGTTGCCCTGGGAGAATGAAGGCATTTTCTTCCTTAAAGGAAGTCATCTGTCAGCATAGATTTTATTTACTGCAAAAATTAGAAAACAGGATTTTTACATATTGCTTGACTCTCTACAAATATGGATGGAATCCTCTACCATACATAAAGTAACAATGTATTTGTGTGTTCAAAAATATTTTCCCAAAACATGTTATGAAAATTGATTTTGCATTATAATAGTAAATTACACAAAGGTAATTACTGAACAAAATTACTACCATAATTTCAACCACATTATATAACTTTTGTTGCTGTAATTATAAATTGTCTTCTTCAAAGCAAGCTGCTTGTGAATGAAAGAAAGAAAAAAAGAAACTAAGAAAAAAAGTACTAGGCTCAAAGGGTCTGGGATCATTTATTTGGCAGTAAGAGAAGACCTTCAAAAATACCTAATGATACTGTTAAAGGACACCAAGGCCTTTGGAGATGGATTTGTCTGATAACTGGAATGAACATCTATACCAGCTGGAATAATTTCCAGCAAATTTTTAATGTCTTTTAATTCTTCCTAACAGCATATCTTTGAACCAAACTGAACAACTTTCATACTGTAATCTAGAACAAAAGCGAACAGTAATTTAATTGACTAATCCAAGTTATTTTACACAATTATCTGTTAGTTACTATTACTTTATCTGAACAATTTCCCTTTTCCCTTTTCATGAGTATGACTGATGGAGAGTGAGGCGATGATGATTCTGTATGGACATTGGTTAATACTTAAGTTCTCCTTTCTTCTTTTAGGAAAAAAAACACCAAAACGATCAAACAAAAAAATAGGATTGGGCTACATGGTAATGTAAAAACTGGGAAAATACAACGCTTCTCACTGTAGCCACCAATCATGGTCTGGTGCCCATCCTCTATTACTTGTCCTGACATATACCCCTCCTGATTTTTCTTCAGGTCCATTCTTGTCGAAAAGATTGTTTCCAGAGCAGTAAGTCATCTCCCACTAGTTTCCTTTCTCCTAACAGCCAGAGGCCATGGAGAGAGGCCAGCTAGTCATTATGCCGCTTCCAGATCATCTGACTTGCAAAGACATATTGCTTTTACTATTAAAAAATCAAGCCTTCCCTCTGGTCTGGTTTGTCAATTAAAAAAATAATATCTAGGGGCTTCCCTGGTGGTGCAGTGGTTGAGAGTCTGCCTGCCCATGCAGGCGACACGGGTTCGTGCCCCGGTCGGGGAAGATCCCACATGCCGCAGAGCGGCTGGTCTCGTGAGCCATGGCCGCTGAGCCTGCGCGTCCAGAGCCTGTGCTCCGCAACGGGAGAGGCCGCAACAGTGAGAGGCCTGCGTACCGAAAAACAAATTAAAAAAATAATAATAATAATATTTAATCTAAACTTGTTATGACATCTGTATTTCTTCTTCCAAGAGGAGTAAATCATATGCAGGAAAATTGTGACGCTTCAGTTGATAATTATTTTATCTTTATTATCCCCAGCCAGTTTTTTTCTGATACTCTTAGAGCAAAATTTAAAAATACTTATAAAGTATCTTCCTAGAGATTTCTTTCAAATAAACAAATAAACAAACAAACAAACAAAAACCAGTTTTCTTTGGAAGGTAATGCACGTTCAATATAGAAAATGGAAGGAAGGAGAATGAACTTCACAAGCCAGAGATGTGACCTATAGAAACCCCAATTTTCTAAAAACTCCAAAGCTTCCCTGTAGAGAAACACTAATCTGTCTCCCTAGGTTCTTAACCACTTATGTATTATTTTAAAAACAAAGCTAAGTTAGGAAACCCTTCTTTGACAGTGTTTAAAATAGATATTTCAATCATTTTATCCACAAAGAAATGAATAATATAAGGATATATAAAACTTTGTTACCATCACACCTTTTCTAATTATTTCAAAGATGATATCTAAATAATTTTAATATAGAATAATGCAATACTTTTATACTTTGATGCATTCCATTTTCTCCAAACATGTAGCACTAATAGATTAAACATAAAAAGAGAAAACAAAATATATAGCTGGGTTCATATATAAGAAAATATTCCAGTGTACCATAAACAGAGGAGAAATGCCAGTGGGAAGAGAGCTGATGTGACAGCAGCTGGAATCTGGACAGAGGTCAGTATGAGTGCCTCAGAGCTCAGAATCCAGAGGGTACAGGACATACTGTGGGGACCCGAGTAGTCTCCCTGGGAGAGGGATCTCTCATAAATGAGGAAAAAGGGAAAAATGAAGAACTACTGGTAACCTATGGCTTAGGTCTATTTCTTCAGAGGAAATTTGGGAATAGGGAAGAAGGACCAAAACTGTATTGAACTAGCTGGCCTGATAAACCACTGTGTTATCAGAGTAGAAATCAAGCTGATATAGAAGACACCATAAACTACGGTGGCTTATATAAGATGGGAGTTTATTTCTTTGTCTCTTAACTTCTACATTGAGTAAAGAACTTTATTTACTTGTGTCACTCAGAGTCCAGAATGGCAGGTGTGTTTTGCCATTCTTAGTGTGTGGCTTAAAGCTATGGGTTCAGGGTGGAAATGATAGTTGTGTTCATTTCCCAGCCAGTGGAGAAAAATGAAGAAAAATCTTAGGGTTAAAATTATCTTTGAGGTGTCAGGGAGGAACATTTCCTCTAACCTCTTAGGTTCAGAGTCTGTGTTGAATTAAACTAACAAAAAAACGATGGAGGAAAGGAGTACAAAGTTATTAATATTTTTATATGCATGGGAGTTCACAGGAAAGAAGTGAAACTCAAAGAAGTGGTTAGACTTGAGAGCTTATGTTCTCTTCAACAAAAATGGGACTTTTGTGCTTCAAGGAATGATAAGTAAGAGTTATTTCAGAAAGGTTTTTTTATGCAGCTCTTCATCTCTTGTGATAAGTGTTGTTTCCTCATCCTGGTACAGGAGATTTGGGAAAGGAATGCTGCCTTCACAAAGGGAAATTTATGCCCTGATTTTAGGCAGATAAGAGGAGGAAAGAGAAATCTTTCCTTTATCTGTTGATTCTTAATTGCCTTCAGCTTATAATAAACATTATGCCAAAGTGGCATATTTTGTTGTGGTATATCTTGATCTCCCTCAGAGGAATTGACCAGACTGTTTCAACTCACATCCCATCTTCTCTAATGTATTCACATGCTTACCATTAGTTACCAGAAATGTTGTGGAATTTAGTATCTAGCTTGGCTGCCAAGGACCCAGCTACAAGTGGTCAGGGTGGACACACTGGGAATGTTCTATTTCTAAAAGGCAGGGGGAGACAGCAGTTTCCACCACAATCTGTTATTCTGACCTCTTGAAGTTTAATTTCATTACACATACACACCCTTACTAAGGCTCTGGATGTGGAGTGCTGCAGAGGAAAAGGGGTGGATTGGGTAATCGTCAGCAAGAGAACATATTTTAGCCTGGAAAACTGCTCTCCCTAGCCATGTTGTAGCCAACATTTACTAAAATGGTCTCATTAATGATTTGGAAGACAGATCATATTGCCAAGAGAGTCAAACTGTAGAGAAATGGATACAGAAAAGCAGAATTCTGATGGATGCTGAATGTGCCTTTGCTGCTTTGAGCAACATACCACACGACAGAGCAACCTAGGCATGGGGGGACAGTTTGCAAACTGGAGGTTGAAGGGAATTCTGCTGAGAAGGGAGACCCATCTCTGGTGGCCTGAAAGCTAAATAGTCCGTGAATGCACTAAGATGAGGCCTGGTATAGTTAGAAGAGTCAGTTACCTGCTTCAGTAATAAGACCTACTCAGAGCTATTCCTAAAATGTTTCCCTGCCTTTAAGACAAAGAGAACAAGCCCAAAGGCAGAGATTAGGCCCTTTGTTCCCCAACTTACTGTTTCAGGGGTTCCAAAGCTAACCATTAACAAATCAAGGGGGAGTACGGTGGGCCAATCACAGAAGCCAGTACATAAAAAAATAAGTTTGACAAGTTAAGATTCAACACAGAGAGAGAAATTTGAGGGTTGTAATTTTTGTTATGAAATAGAATCTTAGTAATATTTTGAAAGAATTGAATGGCATGAGAAAAGAAAGCTTGGCCTAAAGAAACAAGCTCCCAAATGGGAACAGCAAAAAGCTGCTTTATCCTGGAAGGAGGGCATTTCCCTAAATGAACTTGGCAGGGGGCACTGGAGCAAGTTGGGAAGGACACTCTTACAGGAATGTCAGCTGTCCTTTTTGTTCCCTTTCAAACCACAAAACTGGAAGCTTCTGATGCCTCCTCTGCTCTCTGTACCATCACAACATCACCTAAAATTGATGATTGGGTTGGACCCAGAGCCCTTGAGGATGGTCACAAATGTTCACTCTCCTCCAACCATACTTCTCAGCACATACAGGGCTGAGAAGATGGCTACTGCCTCAATTTTGTTTCTTAATTTCATATGAATTCACCTAGTTGCTGGACATATGAGTTGGCCAAAAAGTTTGTTCAGGTTTTTCCACATGATGTTACCAAAAACCCGAACGAACTTTTTGGCCAAGCCAATAATTTATATCTAAAAGGCTATGATGGTAAAAGACACTAAAGTGATGTTTAAAAAATTGGGAAAGAAAATAACTATGCAGTTTTAAAAGAAAATATAAGACATTTCATGAATAGGTTAGGGCATAACTTCTGAAGCATGATTCATAAAGTAAATAAAATAAAATGAAAAATTGTTATGTTTGACAACATTAAGTTGCTTGTCCATGCTTCACAAAGACCCCACAAACACACAAAAGCCAAGCAATTGTCCACAATGAATAAGCAGATATGTATTCAGAAAATAGAATAGATATGAGTACCTAAAAATAAAATCAACTAGAAAGAAAATTGGGCATAGATCATCAATAGTCTAATCAAAATAACAGGAACTGAAATGACTACTGAGCAGATCCAAAGTTCCCCAATTTAACAGCAAGCATGCACATAAAAAAATTGGACTAATAGGGAGAAGAGATGGAAATACATTGAGACCACATTTCTGGTATATATCACCAATAATTCCAATTCTAGTTACGTATACTAAAAACCATGGCACATGATCATGAAGGGGTATGGATGAGTCTATCCCTGGCAACATTATTTGTAAGACAGAAAAATTAGAAAAAAAAATGTCACCCATGGGTAAATATTTTGAACCATATTTCTAAAATGGAATTACATATAGCAGTTAAAATAAACTAGACTACCTGTATTGACAAGTGTGAATCTCAAGGATATAATGATTAGTGATTAATATGAACTGTATGGTACCATCTTTAAAAAATAATAAAATAAAAGTACATATTATACACACATAGGAATATTATGTGTAATAATAATATATGTGTAAAATACACTTAATATGTGTAATATTAAGTAGTATGTGAGGATGTATAAATCCACAATAGTACTTTTCTTTGAAGCAAAGGAGCAGTACACACAGGGCATCTCTAACTCTATTAATGATATTTTTATTTATCAAAAAATAAATAAGACAAAATGTTAAGGTTGATAAGCTAGGCAGTGAGAAGAATAATAAAGATTTATCACTCTCTGTGATATATGAATATACCTCATAATAAAAATAGTAATAATAATGGGTCTTCCTGGGTGGTCCAGTGGTAAAGAATCCGCCTTCCAATGCAGGGGACGTGGGTTTGATCCCTGGTAGGGGGACTAAGATCCCACATGCCATGGGGCAACTAAGCCCACAGGCCACAACTAGAGAGAAGCCCACATGCCACAACGAAGAGCCCGCACTGCAACGAAAGACCCCACACACCTCAACGAAGACCCCGTGTGCTGCAACTAAGACCCGGCACAGACAAAAAATAAATTAATTAAATTAATTAAATTAATTAATTAATTAATTAAATATAAAAAAGTATTTAAAAATAGTAATAATAAAAATCACAGTAACAGTGATTATTCCAGGAAGTCAGATCCTGAAACTCCCTCCCCAGTACATTAAACCTGTGTAACCTTGACTTGTGTGTCTTGGGGTCTTCATAGGAGCCTCAGCCACACTCAGATGTTCCTCCACTCTGCTCAGTATGTGACAAAAATAACTGGTTTGACTCTACCAAAGAAAAGCTGAATATAGTAATTTGTATGAATAAAATACCATATATGTTCAGTTGCTACACATTTTAAAATTGAATATGTTGTAGAAACAATTTTTTCACTTTTTTGTTTAAATTTGGAGCTAAAATACATTTCTGTATATTCAAATTGAATGACATTTTAACCATGAAGCATGATCATCAATTTTCAAATTTAAAACATGAAATTTTTGTGAAGGCATTAATTGTGGATTATGAAAATTATATGTTCTAGAGTTTGGTCTTTTTCACTAGGTGCTGGAGAAGAGTCAAAACACAGTTTGTAGAACTGAGAGAGCAGGTGGAGGCACAGCAAATCAAGATGAGACCTGAGGCTCTTTAGGTCCTGCAGGTGGGCTTTCCAGTTGAGGTCACATGTCTCTGTAGTCCACAGCCCTCTTCCCAGACCTGCAGTGTCAGAGAGAGGACAATGCTCTTTATTCCGGGGTGTATCATCCTACAGTGCTCTTACTTGTACATTAAATATCTTTTGGAGACAATGAGTTAAATACTCAACAGAAAATTAATTTTAGGAAAACACCTGAGTTTCTAAAATGTAAACAATTGAGCAGTGTATTATATAGTAGTACCTGAGCAGTACATACCGGTATTATGTAATCATGTTTAGAAAGCTCATGGATATATCTAAATGAGTAGATATGTATAAATATTGTACTGTCTTAATGTGAAACAATTTATAGGCATAACTTTTCAATTTGAACAGAATGATAATTTTTTTTCTTCCCTGCTAGAATTATAGTGAAAACTGTGGTAGCACTCTCCACAGTGGTCATCACTGCTACATAATTAACCTTGACCTTCATTAAGGTCCCTGTTCTGCTGGCAATATTTGTAACTAATGAAGCAAGCCATTTTCTTGCTGACATAATAATTTCATGGGTAGTATTACTACCCAAATGGGAGGACATTAAAACTGACTTCTGGAGGCTTTATTTTTCTTCAAGTGAATCCATTACTGAGAGAATTTAATCCCTTACTGACTCTAGAATTACAAAGCAGAGTACTTATGTGATGGAATTATACTAAACTACTAATTATCTGTGGTACATTTGAAATTTAAACAATTTCACTTTCCATAATTACTTTTTTCTTATTTTAGTTTCAATAACTAAATCCACTTGTTATGATGACATCACAAAGAAATATTTAGGTAAAAAAAGTGATTCCAAAGATTTAGCATTAGCTTTAAATAAACAATTATTATAATAATTTAATACTAATATTGTATGATCTGTTGTGCTTATTACCAATGGGAGATTCCCAATCTATATTATAAAGGAACACATTAATTTTCAAAGTAAATATGAATTTACTGAATTGAGGACTCCCATATTTTTACGGTTATTTTTTATTGGTATCAAGTTGAAAAATACATTTTAGAAAGTTATACTAAAGTGTTTTCCATCATCATTTATTGTATTTATATGCAAATGTCCTTTTAATTTACTCAAAATTAAAGGAGAATTATGGTCTTGCCACTTCTTGATAGACTGTAGTACTCATGTTTTAGATAGAAAATTGTTTCCAATCTTGCCTTATGTGTGTATATCCGATTGTTCCTACCATATGACATTTATATCTAAATTTCAGAGTTCTGAGGACTAATTCAACATTATTATGTAGTCATTCTATTGTAGAGGTCAAAATGATTTATTGTGCACATTTTCAGTAAACAGTATATTTCTAGAAATCCCCTCTATCGATTACTGAAGTCCAGAAAACTTTTCATGACATATTCACTCCATTACTTAACAAAACACAGATTTTACATTTGTATTAACACTAAATAATTTGCTCCTTCACTAAATAAGGCAAAAAGTCCTATATTTTAATAATTGCCATTTATGAAGTATTTACTGTGTCTCATTGCCTTTATATACATTATGTCTATTATTTATTTAAATAACTTATAGGTTAAGTACTATTGACTGTATTTTACAAATGAAGGATTGAACATGAATAAAACTAAAATGAGTGGAGGTCACATAGGTGGCAAAGGGCTAGAGTCGTGAACAGCATCTGTGTTTACCTGGCTACTGTGTCCTTTCTCCTTCCTCTCCATCACATTCAGCTCAGGACCCAGGGTCAGCCCTAACCAGAGTAGCAGAAAATGATACAAATGTCCTCTCTTCCCTAACACAGTTAAACAGACACAGTGTGGCTCTCACAGGAACTTCAAAGGCAATCTAGGATCTGAAGGAAGTTGTGTGTGTGTGTGTGTGTGTGTGTGTGTGTGTGTGTGTGTGTGTGCTTGAACATCACTGAAGGAGTAGAAATACATGTGTGCAATAGCTTATAAGAAACATTTGGGACAGATCTATTTAAAAATCATATTTCAACTATCATACATATAATAAACCTCTATTGGGGATTGGTGGAAGGAGGACTTTAATCAGACATTAATATTTCTGCAGAGAGGTGTATGAATCTTCACACTAAGTAAGATAAATATTATGAATAGCTTCATCTAATTGTAAATAAGGTTAAACTTCCAAATAACCTGTTTGCAAACCTTCATATTTTCTTTTTTAAAACAATTCAGAATTGTGGATAAGAGAGGGAGTTACTGCCAAAAGTAGGGCTTTGGAAGGAGGGATTAAGAGCAGGGTGTTTATTGTTTGTTATGTGGCAGCATGGCCATAGCTGATTCACCATGTCTGTACATCTGTGATACACCCATGGCTTAGGGCATGGTTCAATTACTCCATTTTTGAGCAGATCTAAAATATTTTTGCATATATGGCTACATCTAAATAAAACAATCAAAACAATAATTTTTCATCCTGGGTGTCTTATAAATTAACATTTCCTCAAAATTGGTTTCATATTATAATTTATTATATACATGAGTAGCTTATAATGGATATTGCGCTATCACTCTGTTGATGGCAACTACTTGACGGCAGCCTCTCCTTAACCGTTCTCTATGGAGACCTAGATTGAGATTACTCACAGATACCCAACGTTGGCTTATGATTTATGGAATGTAATTAGATCACTGAGGTAGAATCTGAATTTTCTTCTGGTAAACTGCATGTTTGCTCTTCTTAATCTTTTTGGCTTATTCTTTGAAACAGTCTTTTCTACAACTTGAATTATATTCTCATGATTTTTCTGTGTTGTTCTAAATCATTGATACATAAGGCAGTAGAAAAATTTGGTGAACACATATACATATAGGTCCCATTTAGTCTAACATGTACTCTAGTCAAATATGTTAAAGTTGCTATAATAATATCTATGGTACCACAGGATGAGATTCAGAATTTTTTGACACTCAATCCATATTGAGAGCTTATAATCAGTAAATATTATTTCAATATCACAGGGATGACGTGGCATAATTATCCCAGAGTACAATAACACTTTACTATAATAATAAATATACATAATATACAATATTATAATAATACTCTACTGAAAAAAGCTTCTCAGACTTAAGTTTCAGGTTGATGCTTGCAGGCTTTTCAATTAACTCACTTCCCATTTTAAGCACCCAACCATTTTTTTTTCTCATTATATTGACATTATCAAAAGCAAATTTTCACTTTGCTTAATTCTGTATATTTCAAAAATATTTTACACTTGTACATACACAAGGTACAAGATAGGCTAATTTTATTCCCTCATAGAATTTTAAAAGAACTACTATAATCTACACATGGAGATACTTATCATTAATATTCTCCTTAATGTAGGTAATTGATAATATTGATAATTTTCATGAATATTGAATTCTATACATTTAAAAATTCTATAGAACAGCAACAGAAAAGACACCATAGGAAGCAAAAGACTGGGGGACAGACACACAAAATCAGAAACACAATTATGAATCCAAGAACCAAACATCAGTTCATTAAATGTGCTAAATTCTGTCACTCAATTAAGTAACTATAAATTTCTAAAATCCAGAGCCCATTAAGTATCTTCATTTTACCTTTACCCTGACCTAAGAATCTCTAGTACTTAGTAGATTTTAAAATGCTGGAGGAGGGGTGGCTGAGGAACTATATAAAGTGTAGATCATATATTCCCTTAGCTTCCTCTCTTGAGTTTTGCAGTGGGTCTAGCAGTGGATCCCTGACATCAGATACATCCATATTTACATCAATAAATTCCAAAGGCAGTAGACTGTCATTATCCCTCATATTGAGGTTAAAATTGCAATTCTCTTTCC
>NW_006770974.1:457486-460382 GCF_000442215.2 Lipotes vexillifer
TTCCCTACAAAGTTAGCATTGTTGATACTTTGTCCCACACCTCAGGATGCATTGTTTTGAAGGGATAGGAATGAGCTCATTTGTTGGTCAATGTTTTCAATACAGGCCACAATAAGTTTAACAATCCAAGCTCTCTGGCTCACATAGGTATTTAACCTAATACCTGCTTCCATTTGCCACAATGTCCAACTAAGTTATTAAGCCCCAATCCCCAGTAAGTGATTGAGGATTGAGTATTCCTTAATTTATACATGCTTGTTCTATAAGTCAACATCATTTCAATACCAGACCCCATAGAGAAAGAATGCCTCAAACCTCTTGTTTTTGGCTCTTCAGTTTGAGAGGACTATTTCCTTTCATATTTCTCCTTCATGATCATTTACTAACAAACTCACCCACGGCTTGGTACGTTAACAGAAGAGATGACTAATGAAATCTAAGTAGTCATAAAAGGAAAATTCCCATGAACTGAATAAACACAAGAATTACAAATGTGATGAATAGGAATAAGATGCTACAGAAATTGACATTGCCAAGCGTATCATTTCAGCCACATTTCAATACTCATAACAATTACTTAGAATCAGCAACACCGCACAGCTAATCAACTGTATCTGTTCATTTCCACAGCTGTTATCCCGGAAAAAACGTCACTCTCCTCCCCATGCTGCTCCAAACACACTGCGATTGTAATGAACACCTATCCTGATGAGAAAAACAGCTTAACATCTTGGAGAAAATTCAAATAGAGGTCCATTTGAATGTCGGAAATATGTAGTTACCAAGGAAACTCTCTGGTGAGGTAATAAAATGGTTAACTTTGAGCTATAGAAGTTTATTTTACATCCAAATCAACTTGCTATTTATTTTACACTTATTCCTCTAAATGCCTGGAAAACAAAATAAAATTATAAATAATATAACCAGACAGACACTGAACTAAATCATTTAGTTATTCATTCATTTTTTGAAGAAAATATATATTATTTTTAAGCCTTTACTATGCTCTCAGCCACATATACATATGTGTGTGTGTATTTCTCTCTTTCTCTCTCTCTCCGTATATATATATATATAGATACACAGGCATGGTTATTAAGGGGAAACAGAAAAGAATGGCAGGAAAAGACAGAGTAGCAATTAACCTGTTAAAACTGCTATAAGCTGTTAAGAGAACATTTAACATGGAGAACTGACCAAATGAAGAAGTTCAAGAGACATTTTCTTTCTTTGAAAACATATTAATGAAGCAAGAACTTAAGGGAAATCTTATTAAGAGGATGGGGTGGAGGTATATGAGAAAAGTCTTGAGGTGGAAAGAAGCATAGAATTAGAATTTTTAAGTAAAACAGTTTATGGCCTGGCTAGAAATGGTCAAAGGAGAATGGGAAGAGTTCAGTGAGGAGACAGAACTTGACTTGCCTCTTCATGTTTAAGGATTCAGGGCTTATCCTAAGAATAATCAGAAGTCCATGATGAGCAGAACAGCCATTATTTCAGGGGAACTTTATGTCAAAGACTATACGACCTCTTAGAGGGTAAACAACTCTGAATTTCTCCATGGAGTCTGTCACAGTTCCTCAGATGCCCACTCTGTATTCCCCTCTCTTTGTCCATCATGTGATAATCTGTGTTGTCAATCTCCAATCTGGACACTGGCCTCTCAAGGTCCCCAGCGCAGTAAGTCTGGAATCATGTTTAGCTCTCCTTCCTCTTTCTTCTTGTCTACTCTCTGGGCACCATGTCCTACAGATGCTGTACCTCACACTTTTCTTAAATATGATTCTTCTTAGCCTCTTTCTACAGCCCTAACTCAGCCCTCACAGCAGACCTATAGCAGCAGCCTTCAAATTACATAATCTCTCCCTTTGCAGCCTTACATTTGACCGTGGGACTGTGCCTGCATTCATTTGAAAATCACATTTGATTTTAATCAGTTTTATTTTCTAAGTGTAAAAATACAACAGAACCCCAATACATTTCACAGCGTATGTCTCGATATCTCTATGCATTTAATGTATTTCTTCAGTCTTGTTTCCACACAATCCCACTTGCCTATGATTTTGTTGCACTTCTTTTAACTTTCTCATCTTTTTCCAGTCTTTGCTATTGCTCTCAGCCTGTGGAGATCCTAATTATGAAACATGCATTTTTAATTGTCTCTGGTTTTACATGTAATAAGACCAGCTGCAGGACTATTTACTGAGTGCTTACTCTGTGCCAGGCACTGTTCTAAGTGTGCTCATTCACAATGTGCCCTGTGTGGTTTTTAATACTAACCTTATTTTTACAAATAAGGACATTGAGTCTCAGAACATCACGTGCATGGTAAGTGGCAGAACACAGATTCCAGTGCTTAAGCATCACCTCTGGATCCCACATGCTAAACCACATTGCCATTCATTCTGATGTACTTCTCTGTATATATATCCATACCATTTCTGATATGATTTATACAACTGTCTCTTCCACTAAATTAAATTATCATCTCTTATTGTCAGCGTCTATATTTTACTTTTTCATTTTCCCCTTTTAACCTTTATGCAAGAATACAAAGGGTCATTAATAGAAACATGTTGAACTGTATGCAGTAGCATTGCATGTATTAGAAGCACAGCATGCCCCTCAAGTCCCAGCTACCTGGTTATTAGCAGTATAACTTTAGGAACCTTAAACTTTCTCTTCCTCAGTTCCCTCATATGCAAAATAGGGAAAATATCAGGCAGTATAATCTCTCCATAAGTTATTATGAGAGTTGCCAAGATATGGAATGAACCTAAGTGTCTACTGATGAATAAATGGATAAAGATGATGTGGTATACATACATACATATATATATATATATATATATATATATATATATATATATATATATATGAGAAATAAAATATTTTT
>NW_006770974.1:460392-507562 GCF_000442215.2 Lipotes vexillifer
TGTGTTATATATATATATATATATATATATATATATATATATATATATATATATATATATATATAAGAGGAATGAAATCTTGCCATTTGCAAAAGCATGGATGGCATTATTCTAAGTGACATTATGCTAAGTGAAATAAGTCCGACAGAGAGACAAATATTGTATACTCTCATTTATACCTGGAATCTAAAAAAATAAAATAAAAGCAAAAACAAAAACATGAAGATCATAGATACAGAGATCAGATTGGTGGTTGCCAAAGGCAGGAGTAAGGGTTGAGAGAAATGGGTGAAGGAAGTCAAAAGGTACAAATTTCCAGTTATAAAATAAATAACTCATGGGGTTGTAATGTCACAACATGAGACTATGTTAAACATACTGTATTGCATACTTGAAAGTTGCTAAGAGAGTAGATCTTCAAAGTTATTATCAAAATAAGAAAAAAATAATTAAACTATATCAGGTGAAAGATGTTATTATGGTGATTGTTTAACAATGTATACCAATATGGAATCATTATGTTTTACATCTGAAGCTAATTTAATGTTACATGTCAATTATACCTCCGTTGAAAAATTTTATAAAGTTAAATTAAATTTCAAATATAATAAACTTAAATAGGTATGATGAGGATTGAATAAGGTGTGTGTGTGTGTGTGCATCTTAGAGCAGTCCCTGGCCTGGCTCAAATTAAATGCTTATGTAAGTGTAATTGCCAGCACTATTTGTTATTGTCACTAGTTTCCATACTTGCTTCTAGTTGGGTATTCTCTCAATTAACTCCTATTTCTCTATTTTTTTCGATAATGAAAAAAAATTACATAAGGAAGAAATAAGAAATTGCAGATGATGGGCACCCTGCAAAGATTGCCCAGCCTGGGGACACTGAAGGAGATCAAACTCAAACTCTTTTTAGTCACCCTGTCCTGGAAGACCTGCTCACCCATGCCCAGCCCCTCTGGCATGCATATATGGATCCTCCATACCTTTGAGGATTTTGTCCTTCTCTTGGATTTTATCCCCCCGTCCTCTCACCTGATCCCAAATATCATTGTCCTATATGCTGGAAGTTTCCTTATCAGAACAATACTGCCTCCTTCTAAGGCAGCTATGAATAGGACTCGTTCTCAGAAATACAATTCTATTGATTTCCTTTTCCAAAGAAAGTAGGCTGAATTTTTCCAGCAACTAAATCCTCTCCTGTTATCTTTTTTATTTCTACATGGCCAAGGGATTCTGAGGAAGACAGCAGGGAGGCAGTAAAAACACAAAACAGGAATATATGAATAAAACCCAGGGAAAGAATACTTCTTATTTCCAATCAAGGAACGAAATAGATAACTTGACGAAAAAGGTAAAGACCACAAGTTCCACAGGCACTTTTTCTTTATAATGTCAATATTATTTGATATGCTAGTCTGTTTGCCCCAAAGAAAATGTTTCCCATTTATTTTTGAGTATTCATTCTGCCTGAAATACTGACTTTGACTTTCCCTAATTGGAACAGATGCTAATATTTCTGGTGGAGGTTCATTTCTCTCCACATTCTCTCTCATTAGTGGCCATAAATAACCATTATAAGGATAACTCCTCAAATCTCTTTTTCTTCACTCATAAATTTTATTTGAAGCCATTTTTAGGTGCTTAAGCAGCATCTCAAACTAAGCTTTGTCCTGAAATGTATGGACATTTTTAGAAAATACGTATATTGCTACATAATTTGAGATAACAAAACAATGGATGGAGGATATCACGTCCTTAGATAATGTTGCAAAAGCAGAAATTTCAAGTGGCCAGTAAAGAATGCTACCAAGAGAAGAGGAGGAGCACCATCATCTATGATTTCTCTTCTCTCTACAGATGTTCTTTCCACAGAGCACATGAGAAGGAAATGACTGTGAAACTGCTTCTGTGACTTTAGCCGTCTGTCATGTTCTGATGCACAAAGTTCCCAAATCCCTACCATTGCGTTATTACCAGAAGCACAAGTGTTGAGAAGACAGCAGTTGAACACAGAGTATGTGTAATGCAACAACGCATCTTACTATAAAGTGTGGGAGATGCCTTCTAAATAAGTTTGAATTCATTGTTTTATACCTCAGTGTAAATCAACATTGTTCAGACAATATGCTCAATAAAATGTAGTCACTATGAACTTTCTCCCTTCCTTTTAACACCAAACTTCTTTAATATGGTGCCGAATTATAAACCCACCTTTTACTTTAATCTGCTTGTTTTTTTTTTTTTTTACATCTTTATTGGAGTATAATTGCTTTACAATGGTGTGTTACTTTCTGCTTTATAACAAAGTGAATCAGTTATACATATAAATATGTTCCCACATCTCTTCCGTCTTGCGTGCTTGGACAGCTCCCTCTCTCTTTTCCTGAACTAAAATCTTGCAGTGGGACTGATGTCACGTCTTCAGATGATCCTCAGCCAGGATTGGCCTAATTCTTCATGGCTCTTTACAGACCATAATTTTCTTACCCTTGTTCCAAAACCCTTCCTTTTTCAAACTTCAAGCCAGCCAGTCATGCTGGCTATCCTTCCCCCTCATTCTCATTTTCTCTAAGTAATTAAAATAGGCATGTCTTGGACATTTCTGAACTGCCCACCTTCCTGTTATATAGATAAGTAGCACAATATATGTGGTACCTGCAGTCATGTTCACACTCTATACTATAATATTTATGCAATCACATATGTATTGGGCAGTGCTGCTCTATACTATGTCCATAGCTGTGTGTAGTTGGACCAGAGAAGACTCTCTTGACCTAAGAGGAGCCAGCTGAGGAGCCAACTGATTGGTTCACCAGTAGAAAATGTATTTTTCTGAAAATGTAAATTAAGTTTGCACAGACTTAAAGAGTGATATAACAATGGATTACAAGGGCAATGGTTTATCAGTACAGGTCTATTCTACTCCTCCACTCCCTCAAACCCTGGTTTTAACCTTTCCTGTATTCAATGCCTTATCTCACTTTCCTTCTAACAACATTGGTATATATTCATTCACTAAGTGTATCACCCTTATTCTAACCTTACTTTCCTTTCTTCCAAAAAACTGGTTTCCCTGATAAGTACTACAAGAATCCTGTATCAGGTAGCTACTGCTGTGTAAAAAACAACCCAAAACTTTGTGTTGTTGAAACAACAACAATTTATTTATTCGCAGTTGTTCAAGTTAGTAATTTAGTCTCGTCCCAAATGGGACCTGCCATGCATCTCTACTCAACCACAAGTTAGATATGTGGCTTTCCTGACCTTGGCTATGCTCTCTACACATCACTGAAACAGCTGCTCTGACTTGGGACTGGTTTCATGGTTCTTCATTCCCCATGGGGCTGACTTGGGGCTGGTCTCACGACATAATCAGGGATCCTGAGAGAGAAAGAGAGAAAACATGCCAGTCATTTGACACCTAGATGTGAAACCTACACATCACCACTTCTGCCACATCTGTTGAGCAAAGCAAGTCACGAGGACAGCCCAGACTGAAAGGGAAGAGGAATGGACTCCATATCTTAATGGGAGAGGGTGCTGTGTTCAATTGCAATGGGTGTGGAGTAAGGAGGAGTGTAATCAGTTTGTAATCTACTACAAACTCACCCTTATGTGATCTCAGCTGCTTGGCCTTCTTACCTCTATGCAACATCTCCCCCCCTGTAGGAGGTTGCAGCACAGCTGAGCAGAATCCTTTCACCATAGAAATTAATCTCATGACAAAAATTACTGTTACCATATTGAGATGGGCTTTGCAAAGCCCTCAGACCCTCTTTGAATTTTCCCATGAGGACTCTCTCAAGTCTCTCATTGTCAGTTTTGAGCTCGCTCCATTCTCCTTGAACCACATATACAACTATTTCAAACCTGTGAGAGAATAAGATCAACACTGTTCATGTGATGCTTTATTCTATGAGCGCAGGTGTCATCACTCTTTGTTACAGCTCAGTAATATTGAAAGGTCTGGGTGGGGAAAGTTGCCAAATTTTATAAAGAAGGGAGTATTATCTGAAAAATGGCATTATTGTGGTGTCAGTCATCTGCAACTCATAAAATTAATGCATCAATTAAATGTAGAGTACAGTCAACATATCTAGTGTAGAAAAATGTGAAAAAGCCAAAACTTACCTCTCTCAATTATTAGTCGGAAACTGTGGGCAAGGCATTATCTTTTATGGACATCTGTTTATTAATCTGTAAAATAAACAGGTGGAAAAAAATGATTGGTAGGGTTACTTATAGCAAGAAATATATTCAACTAGGGAATATGATCTGGAGACATAAAAATATCATAAGTTTAATGCTCTTAAGAAGTAAAACGAAACAGACCATTTGATGTTTAATGGATAAATATTTAAAAAAACATTCTTCTTAAAGATATTTTGCTCATGTATTTTTAAAACTTCTTTTTTTTTCTTTTACTATAAACACATTTAAAGAAAAACACACGTTCTATAACAGATATCCATCTGTTACTTATTTTATACTTTGTTACAATAACATATTTCCATACCTCTAGTATAATCACTTTCCTGTAAACAATGATAAAACCACTATTTAGGGTTGCAGTAATTTGAAGAAATGGAGTGTACAGATACAGCAATATTTCCAAACATGAGGAACATAATGCTTCAGCTATCACTAACAGTTAGTTTTCAGGATGGCCAGCTTAAAGTTTATTTACAACATTTCTTGATTTATCAATTTTTAACTTTCTGTTAAATATCCACTCCCTCCAAAGACAGAAGATAGGCTGATATGCTGAGGCTGTATTCTCTTTCTAAGATAAATTTGGTGGGATTCATGGCCAATGCATTACAATGATCCCATGCTGAACACGCCTCTACTGCAAATGCAGAGCTATCATAGAAAATATAGAAAAAAGAAAAAATGAGAAAGACACACAGAGGATTAACTTCACACTAAAACTTCCATTGAAAAATTAGGAAGTTTGTAATGAAATCAGAAAGCAACTCAATAACCCCTCCACCCCACATTTGCTTCTGTACATGCCCATTTTCAAGGCTATTTCTTCCCATAACACTGAGCTAGATTTGGAGCAGGTTCTATTTTTCCCCTGGTTACACACAGATAATGAAAAATCCTCCAATGTTATGTAGTCACAAAATGGTCTTACCTCTGTAATTAATATGTCCAGCCCCATGTCATAACTGAACCTAAGTTAGAGAAGTCTCTCCCTTCCCCAGTGTGGGCCATTGGCTGCAGAGAAAACAAGGGAGGTGGCTTCTTCTTTCATCCCTCCTGTTCCTTCCATGCCTCCTCATCTCTTTCTTTTTTTCCCCTAGTTTTATTGAGATATAATTGACATATAGCACTGTATAGGTTTAAGGTGTACAGCACAAAAATTTGACTTAACATATATTATGAAATGATTACCACAATAAGTTTAGTATCCATTATCCATCCATTACCTTATATAGATACAAAATTAAAGAAATTAGAAAAGGAATATTTGTTCCTCATTATAAGAACTCAGGATTTACTCTCTACACAATTTTTATATATAACATATAGCAGTGTGAATTATATTTATCATGTACATTACATCCTTCATAGTTATTTATTTTTTTATTTTTTTTTTACAGTAGGTCCTTGATGGTTATCTATTTTAAATATAGCAGTGTGTACATGTCAATCCCAAACTCTTAATCTATCCCTCCCCCCACACTTCCCCTCTGGTAACTATAAGTTTATTCTCTAAGTCTGTGAGTCTGTTTCTGTTTTGTAAATAAGTTCACTTGTATCTTTTTTGTTTGTTTGTTTTAGATTCCACATATAAGTGAGAAGGCAAGGATCGAGAAGATGCAAGAAATGTTTAACAAGGACCTAGAAGAACTAAAGAACAAACAAACAAATGAAAAATACAATAACTGAAATGAAAAATACACTAGAATGAATCAATAGGAGAATAACTGAGGCAGAAGAATGGATAAGTGATCTAGAAGACAGAATGGTGGAATTCACTGCCTCTTCACCTCTTTCTAACCAGTGCTGCATTGGATCCATGCAAAGTAGGGTTGAGATCAAGGAAGGGAGGAAAGCGAAGAAAGAGAAGCTGGCAAACTCCTTTGTGACTAATACCATGGAGAGCTCTAGTGCTTTCTGTGCTTGGCTGATATCAAAGGTGACTCTTGTCATATTGTGTGTGTGTATGTTCTTTAGAGAATCTTCCATCTCCTACATCACATTTGTATCCAATAAAGATACCTCTCTACTTGCTGGGCACTAATGACTTCTTCCTTAGCTATCAGCCCTCTGGGGCACACCCCACATCATCTGCAGATATCTCCAGCCCCTTCCTGGGCCCTCTGAATCAGAATCTAAGGACACCTCCTGTCAGCTCTCCCACATACATGGCCCATTTCTGGACCATGGGAGACATTTGTGCATACTTGGGCCTAAAAATTTCTGGCAGCACAAGTCAATTACTAACCAACTACATCTGCTTTGCTCCATCATCAGGGCTGCAAGCCTGTCATCACCTCACACCTTTATTTTCTGGAGAAAGTTGTTAGAGCGCAGACTCTGGGCAGTGCCATGTTCCTGGGATGCATGTGCATTCTCTGGTGGTCACTCATTGGTTTCCAAACATAAGATCAAAGTAAAATACTCCCCCCTTTGAACACACAAACTCCTTACAATGTGGGGGAGGGCAGGCCTCACACATGGCTGGCTGTTCTCTCCTGATCCACACCCCTAACCTGCCAAGTACTTGCTCAGTGTCTCCAAACTATTTCATAAACTGGACATCAGTTACCAATTAAAGCACTAGTTGTCAAACACTTTATTTTCCTGAAAGAGTGATTACTGACACTTCTATCTGGAATATATCAGCAAAAACTCAGGTGAAACTGGAACTAAAATAGTTATGGTTCTATTTTAAACACACTGTTATTGATGTTCTAGATGCAAAATGATGAGTGGAGATTGCAGCCTCAGGCCTCATGAATTTCAGGTCCAAAGCAGAAGTGGCTGATGAGAAGGCAGATTCAGAAGTGAGCGGATGTCTAAGGGGGTCCACAAGTGAGGACCAGAACTATGCCCCCTGGGCTGAGACAGCAGTAGGATTCTGATTCAAGGTTTACTTGAAATGAAGGGGCATAGATAGAGCTGGATCCTGGGAGCACTGGTCAGGCAGAGGGAAGTTTAGCCTCTATGACGGGTGTGTTTATACCATGGAAATAAGCAAATGCTTTTAGTAGCTGTGTTTTACCCTGGTGACTGGCTGTTAAACATTTACTAGTCCACTAACTGATATAATTATACATGCAATTCAATATAAAAATTAACATGAAACGTGGAGGTGGTGTTTAATATCAGAAAAAAAATGGATTTAAAGCAAACTCTTGATATACGTATATGGGTAACATATAATGATTCATGGAATGGCACAAGAAGGAATAAAAGTCATGAACATATATATTAACATGAAATATATACAGCAAAAATCTATCGAAATACAAGGAAAAGATAATAATTCCACAACCTAAAGGGAAAATTTTAATACATTTCTCTTAGAAATAGATTAATCAAGCAGGAAAAATATGAGAAGGTAGGTAGACACTTTGACCAAGAGAATTAAAGGGCTAAATTTAATTGAAATTATAGAGATATAATTTAAACAATAGGATATTTTAATTACCAATATTGAAGATTATGATAAAAAATTTGATAAAAGTTAGCATTTAATACAATTAAATCAGATATATATATTTCCTAATACATTTTCAGCTGTGAGAAAACTTAAAACAATGTGATATGATTATTATTTTTAATTTGTGTTTCCATTTTCTAAGGCTATGGTCAAATTTTTCCATGTACCTTATGTTTGCAGATACCCATATTCTGTAGTGAAATCATCAGACTTCAAGTCTCATTTAAAAACACACAAAGAATTTCATGAAAGTTGATTAAAAATTTTAAATCAAAGTAGAAGGATTTTCAAGTGTCCTAGAAACTTATGCTCAGTGTGACAGGGAATGAAAATTCATGAAACCTGTTTGTACCATCATATTTAATTTCAAGGGCCAGAGATGCTGAGATAATTGAAATGACACATAGCAAAAATTCTGTCAAATAAATGGTAAAATGGATAATCATAGACAAAGCAAGAAATTGATTGATAAGACATGCTTGTCCAAAGGACACTGTGCACAATAGAATTAGAGATACAGCCAAAATTTTAAGTTCACTATTTCAGTTGTAAATATTAAAAATGCAGTATTATCCATTATACACTGATGAAACTACTGCTGTGAACCCAGCAGTTTTTTGGTTATTACCAGCTTGGAGGGGTAAAAAGAATCCCTGAAGTCACAGTATACTGCAAATATTTGCTGATTTGTAGAAATGGAGATAGAATTTTTAAACAATGTTGTACACTGGCAGCACTGCACTTGCATAAATAAATATAGGGAAATGCAAAGATTTGTCCAGTAAGAGGCTTTCATCCACATTTCATAGTGTGGTGTAAAGAAGGGTGCTCTGGCCAATGATGTATTATCTGAAAAATTAGGAGATGTTGTTAAGGCTAGGCAATTGCCAACCATATTAAGAGCAGGTCATTGAATATTTGTTATTTTTTCTCAGCTTTATGAATATGGGGGAGGAGGTTAAATTAATTCTTGCTTTATTCTGAAGTTCATTGATTTTTATGAAGGGAAAGTTTCTTATTGACATTGTGAGAACTTTAATAACTTTTAACAAAACCTTTCAATATGAAAGATTTATGCTAGGCACAATATGATTGTTTTAAGAAGACAGCATCTTGAAAATGTGTATATCAATGATCATTTACACTATTTTATCTAAGAGTTTATGGTCTCAGTGTTCAGACTTCTCAGGAAATTCATTAAATCTTTTTGTTGTTTTTACTAATATACACATCTGTGTTTGGATCCTCTCAGTGAAGAATGATTTTCTTTTAGACATAGAACAACTATGGCAAGTTTATCCAAGTAATACTGGCTAAATATCCCTTCATTACTGAATAATCATAAATATTACAAGACTTCTCATTAAAGGACTTTTTTTTTCAATTAAGTAATTTATTTATTTTACTTTTTTGGCTGTGTTGGTTCTTCATTGCTGTGCGCAGGCTTTCTCTAGTTGCGGTGAGCGGAGGCTACTCTTCATTGTGGTGCGTGGACTTCTCATTGTGGTGGCTTCTCTCATTGTGGAGCACAGGCTCTAAGTGCATGGGCTTCAGTAGATGCGGCACGTGGGCTCAGTAGTTGTGGCTTGTGGGCTATAGAGTGCAGGTTCAGTAGTTGTGGTGCACGGCCTTAGTTGCTCCATGGCATGTGGGATCTTCCTGGACCAGGGATCGAACCCATGTCCCCTGCATTGGCAGGTGGATTCTCAACCACTGCACCACCAGGGAAGCCTGGGACTTTTTTCTAGTGAGTATTTTTGCAACATTTGAATGTGCTTTTACAATTTATTGTTTATTTTTATTTCACAGTTTAATCTTTAATTTATAAGGTTGTTTCGTTAACTTTTATTTATAACAAGTGTTACTGGTTTTCCATTAATACTAGTGATACAAAACTTTCAGTTTAAGTATATTTTGTAACTAAAAATTGAGTGTATATAAAGCAAAATAATATTAAGTAGATTATAATATAGGTTGTCAACAGTTATTGCAATATAGTTGGTAAATAAATAAATGAAGCTTGGGTAGCATTTTGTCATATCATAATGAGTTGTAAATATTTTTATGTTCCTTTTATATAAGAAATTATGCAAGAAAGAAGAGAAAGGAGACATTTTAAAGATACAAAAAATATTGATTATCTAATCTATGTTGGGTGCTATAATTGGCACTTTGGACACACTATTCTGTTTAATTCCTATGAAAATCTGATATTGATTTCTTTATCTCTAGTTTAAGATGAGAAAATAAAGCACAAAGTGACTAGAAATATAATCAAAATTCCATTAATAACAAATTCTATGTAGCACACTTGAACTCCAGGCATTCTCACTGTGTAGTATTCTGCTTCAAGTGCATATATTGAATGGGACAGTAGATATAAACAGTATGATTCCTTCCCCCAGAGCATACACAGAAGAGATGGACATAATAAAAAATGATGTTTCAAAAGCACTGTGAGTCCTGTGTAGCAGCATACGAAGGGAATGCTGCTCTGAGCATCTATAATACATGGAAAAGGAAGTGACTATTGCTCATGACCTGAGGATGGGCTGGAACATTCAGACAGAAGAGAATAAAAGGTAAGTCAAAGTAGAGAGATGAGCAGATGGGCAAAAAGGAGTATATCATAATGTATAATGACCTAATAAGCAATTCCAAAAATAATTATAGATGCTTCAAAATAAAATCATAAAATTTCTCTGCAGCAGAGACTGCAGTTGAGATGTTTGCTCCACGTGCTGTCTCCCTGCCACATGCCTGAAGGGAAGTCTTTGACTGATTCTATCCAATTGGCTGAGAGAACAGGGCATGTGGTTTTCAGGCTGGTGAATTTGAAAGGGTGAACCAACCACGATGTGGTTCTCTTTATCCCACTGTGGCAACATATAAAATTTTATGATGGCTGTGTTCACGATCAAAGTGTCTTGTGTGCCTGTTCTTTATTTCATATTTATCATGGAGGATTGCATCACCTGCATTGGGACCTGTATTGTTGATATAAATAAACGTTTAGTGAGTTAGGTCACTGAGATTTAGGGGTTAATTTGTTACTATAACAAAGCATAGATATTCTGACTAATACAAACACAATGAATAAAATTGTAATTAAAAAGATAAACTGGAAAAATATTTGCAAAATATGACAGAGGCTAAAATCAATAATGTGAAAAGTTCACACAAATTAATTAGAAAATTAACTCCCCTATAGACAAAAGTCTCAGAATATGATGAATTTGCAACATAACTTCAAATTATATGAATAGATGTTCTTTGTTCATTGACAACTACAGAGTTGAAGATTTAAACAATCACAGCATGCCAACTACTTTGTTTTCAAAATTAGCTAATATTCCAAATGATAAGGCCAGAGACTTGAAGAAAACACCACAAAATGTGGCAGGGGCATTTTTCAGTTGGGGGAGCATAGGTTTTCTTTGTTTTAGACACTTCCCATACATTTTCAATAAGCATGCAATGATTTTCTTATCAGGAAAACATTATCATTCAAAAACTAAAATCATTAAAAAAAATCAGAATTATTTAAAATAATATTAGGTTAATATCTATATGGTAAAATCTCTTATAGGTATAAAACATTTCAAGAACTCCAAAAGAATATATCTATGAATTTAAATATATTTTAAAAGTACTTGGGTCATTAAGCTATCATAAATAAATTGAAAAGTACAAAATGTTTTGTGTGAACATGAAACAAGATTCAAAATTTACAAACAGAGAGGTAAGATTATTCTATTCTAACAGCCTATAAATATCTAACTGTCCAGATAGGTAACAGAAGGACACAGAGACAGTAAAGAAACTGGTTCTGGCTCTGGTCCAGATCTGGGGACGCTGCCAGGACTGGGGACAGGTGGAAGTGGAGCCCTGTGCCTGTACAGTTCTGGGTTCACCTTGCCTGAGCAATGAGTCTCAACCTGCAGAGCAGCTATTTCTCCTGCACCCTTAGGTGTGGGAAGCTCTCTGCAGACAGTGACCTGGCAACACTTCTCTTGTAACTGAAATGTATCCTACTGAGATGAGAGTGTAATAAATTGTCATCTTTGTCATAAAATTATGACCAGAAGAGAGGAGTCATGTCTTGAGTGAACGTCACACATTGAAAATGTCACAAGGGAGTTTTCTAGTAGCTGTGGAAACTTTAAAAACAGATTAAGTTCTAGCGCAAGAGATATCATTACAAATCTTATTTAAAAAGATCAAGATGGATACAGCACTACTTCAATAATTCGAACCTCTCAGATCCCTAGAGGTTCAGCAAGGACATGAAACAAGCATCTACAAGTGACAGCATGAAAACTCTCAACAAGGGAATATATCTTCTGGATATCACATTTAAAAGTTTCTTCCACTGAAAGGAAATTTTCTCAAGATGGCTTTTACCTAAATACTATAGAAGAGATCTCCGACTTACTTAGATAGTCCATGCAATGCATCTGCATTGTTTCTCACTCGTGGGGAAGTTATGAGCAAAATATTGAATGTTTTATTTTTATTTATTTATTTATTTTGTGGTACGCGGGTCTCTCACTGTTGTGGCCTCTCCCGCTGCAGAGCACAGGCTCTGGACGTGCAGGCTCAGCAGCCATGGCTCACGGGCCCAACCGCTCCACTGCATGTGGGATCTTCCCGGGCCGGGGCACGAACCTGTGTCCCCTGCATCGGCAGGCAGACTCAACCACTGCGCCACCAGGGAAGCCCTGAATTTTTTTTTATAATTTAAATTCTAAACTGTTTTTGGTTATGGAAAATATGTTAGTCTTCAGTTTGAAGAGGAGACAAAATAAGGCATCTGTTAAAAAAAAAAAAACCAATTAGGCCTCTGTCAACAAAAATGACCACAAACTATAAAAAACAAAGAGGAACTTTATTTGGCATCTTAGAATTGCAATTCAGGGATCATAAATTCCAGAGAAAACCAGAAGAGTGTGCTACCAGAGGAAAATGGGCAGGATTTTTTACAGAAAAAGGAGGGAAGTTAACACAGGCTTACACAATTTGTTTGAATCAGAGGGTAAGATTATTCTATACAGATGATTGGGTTATGGCATGAATATAGATCAGGAACAGTTCCATTGGGCCTTTCTGTAGTAGACTAGATGTTTCCTCTCAGTAGAATGGTGCAAAGACTGAGGACCTGCTTCATGAAGGGCTCAAGCTGCCTGAGAAACTGGTGTTGCCACACCCATGTTCCTTCTCTGGAGTTTGCCTGTGTCTAACTTGGCCTTCTCCAGCTAAGCTTGCAGGTTAGTTGATATAAGTCAGAGATGGCTTGGATCATAGGTCTGTATTGCAAGGTTAAATTCTTCTACAAGGTGGAGGGATCCTCACTGACCTTGGGAAATTACTTAGCTATGGACCATAAGTCTTCAGGGACCTAAGGCTTCTGGTTTTACAGACTGTGGGTGCCATCAGGGCTCAAAGCAGTGACAAAGGGAAAGGTTTTTACAGGAGAGCTACTGCATGGGGGAGATTTTGGAGGAGGAATAGGAGAATCAGAAAAATAGAATGGCATCTCAGCAGGTTCTGGGTAAGCTGGAGTCAAAGAAGAATGAGGGGAAGAAGAGACCTCTTGAGCTTTTTCTGGAGTATTTAGATGAGATTAGAGATCTTTATTTGCAGTGGTGAGCTTGGAAAGAGTATCCTGAAGTGAGACAATTTTATTTTATTTCATTTTATTTATTTATTTATTCTTAAACTTTATTTTATTTATTTATTTATTTTTGGCTGCATTAGGTCCTTGTTGCTTTGTGCGGGCTTTCTCTCGTTGCGGTGAGCGTGAGCTATCCTTCATTGTGGTGTACGGGCTTCTCATTGCAGTGGCTTCTCGTGTTGAGGAGCATGGGCTCTAGGCGCTTCATATGCCTGAACCATCAGGAGTTCACCCTTGCCAAATCCACACTGGACTGGAGGAAACAAATCCCAAGGGCAGAATTTACTTGTATCTGATAAGGAGCTCTAGACCTCCAGATAGCATTGTAAAAGATAAAAGCAGGTCACCAATGGGTGAAGGATACAGAGAGGAACTCATTCTTGTCTCAGAATTCTTCACAGCAACAATCCATGACAGAAGAGCAGAGAACTGCATTCACCAAACAAATCAGGAAATAAAGTACAATTATATTTATATATATAATAATATAAATAAAATATTTTAATTAGTATTTTTTAATTTTATAAAATATTTATAATAACATATATACCCAGTCAGGTTACTATATACATATAACACAACAGTCAGAGATCCTCAAAGAAAAAAGCAAGCAACAATAACCAAGTAAATCTGGGAAAATGGTGCCAAACCAAACAAAAAATGACTAAATGAAAAAATCCAGCCAATACAAGATAAATCATAAGAAAAATCTCAGAAATACAGAAGCTGTTGCAGAAAGACAAAATAAGTATTGAGTCAATTTAACTACAGAATCATGTCTACCCAACTAGAAGGATTAAGATTTCAGACAAGACAGTAAATATTATGTCTTAGCAGTGCAAAAGAGTGAAACACAAACACAGAATTTGCAGGAGCAGCAGTATGGCCAAATTAAATCCTAATTATGCAATTTTAATAGAAGATATTCATCAGTAATGCTAGAAGAAATTTTCAGGGTTTATAAAATATTTTACCCCAAAACTTTGTGTGTATGTGTGCCTATAGAGTGAAGCTAAACAGGACCTCACGGGACCCTATAGGGTATAAGAGCCCCACCATGTCCCCTTTTCCTTAAGTGAAAGCTTTTTCTTCAGGCCTCCGCTGAGTTTCAAAAGGCTTGCTCAAGAGTTAATGATTAAGAAAATGTAAATATGTGGTAACAAAGAATAGCTGTTGTGTGGGAAACTGGTACCAATTTAAACAATAGATCAGCCATATAACATTTTTTCTTTTCCTGTATTTTTTACTTTCAAAATCTGGACATTATCTCAGCACTGGCAATGTACTTGGGGCTCAAAACTATGCTTGAATTCATTGTTAACTGGATGTATAAATAAATTTGTAAGTGAATGATAGGAGGTAGCATAAGGCAGTAACAGGTATTCTGTTGCTTGTTTTTACATTTGCAAATTTGTGTTTGCTATTTTAAAGTCTATCTTTCCTTTGCACTTCTTTTCTCCTCCATTCCTTTCTCTTTATCATCCTCCTCTTCCTTCTTCTCTCTGATAATTGTGAGTGTGTATGCATGTTTTATTTTTATTCCCTCTTTTTGTGAATTGCTATATTACATCCTTTACCAATTGTCCTATAGGTATTTAACTTAATCTTTGTGCTTTGCTAGCCTTTTAATGCAATATACTAACTTTTGTGCACATATTTATGCTATACTTGGTCTTTTTTATTTAAACTAATTTCTGGATTTTTTAAATAGAACTTTTAACATTCTATTCAGTCAATTTCAAAAAGAATCAAAGTATTAAAAGAGTCTACCAAACTTTTCTGTGAGATTTTTGCCATAGCATATGAAAATATTCTTGCTTAGCACAGTTACATAAATGTTAACAAATTCCTTTCATGGTTTCAATTATTTTATATTCAACGTTTTTATTAAATTAAAATAAATTAATTTGGAATATACTAAAGTTCTAATTTTGGTTATTTCCTAAACATTAACCACTTAGCTGAGTTGCTATTAATTAACTAAACAATCCCATTTTCATTTCTGTGGAATGTTACTTTGTCTCTCTGTCCACCCTTCTACCATTTATTTCTATCTATCCCATTCTGCTATGCTCTAGTACTTGAGGATAGGAAAGCTATTTCATCTTAAAATATTAATTTATTTTTGCAATTAGTCAACTAACTGAGGACTTATGTTAGCTTATGTAGATTTTCAGATTCTTAATAAAGTCAAAAATTATATACAAATAATATTTTTCTTTTCCCTTATGATAGTTATATCTCTATTTTAGTTGATTTTGATAATTGTAGTAATTATTACAAATTCTTCCACATGTATAATGTTGCTGATAAACATCCTTTTTTTAATTCCTTCTTTTAACAATTATGATTCCAATTTCTTATGAAATAAGATACTATATTTTACATAAATATCTTTTAATATCTTAAGGATTAATTCTGTTCAGTTTCTTAAAGCTTAATACATTTGACTTCAAGGTTGCATGTAAAATCAATAGTGGATGTTGAACTGTAATGTGTTTTTTACATTTTCCGTACATTTGTAAAACATATTCATGGTTTGAATGGCTTGTCAGCTGTATATATAAACATTAATATCCCCTGTGTCTCATTCAATGTTTTTCTTCCCTTACATTATTTACTTATGTCTTTTAAATTTTTTTTTTTAACATCTTTATTGGGGTATAATTGCTTTACAATGGTGTGTTAGTTTCTACTTTATAACAGAGTGAATCAGTTATAGATATATATATGTTCCCATATCTCTTCCCTCTTTGTCTCCCTCCTCCCACCTTCCCTATCCCACCCCTCCAGGCAGCCACAAAGAACCGATCCTGTATCCCTGTGCCATGCGGCTGCTTCCCACTGGCTATCTACCTTACGTTTGTTAGTATATATATGTCCATGTCTCTCTCTCGCCCTATCACAGCTCACCCTTCTCCCTCCCCATATCCTCAAGTCTGTTCTCCAGTAGGTCTCTGTCTTTATTCCTGTTTTACCCCTAGGTTCTTCATAACAATTTTTTTCCTTAAATTCCATATATATGTGTTAGCATACGGTATTTGTCCTTCTCTTTCTGACTTACTTCACTCTGTATGACAGACTCTAGATCTATCCACCTCATTACAAATAGCTCAATTTCGTTTCTTTTTATGGCTGAGTAATATTCCATTGTATATATGTGCCACATCTTCTTTATCCATTCATCCGACGATGGGCACTTAGGTTGTTTCCATCTCCGGGCTATTGTAAATAGAGCTGCAATGAACATTTTGGTACATGACTCTTTCTGAATTCTGGTTTCCTCAGGGTATATACCTAGTAGTGGGATTGCTGGGTCATATGGTAGTTCTATTTGTAGTTTTTTAAGGAACCTCCATACTGTTCTCCATAGTGGCTGAACCAATTCACATTCCCACCAGCAGTGCAAGAGTGTTCCCTTTTCTCCACACCCTCTCCAGCATTTATTGTTTCTAGATTTTTTGATGATGGCCATTCTGACTGGTGTGAGATGATATCTCATTGTAGTTTTGATTTGCATTTCTCTAATGATTAATGATGTTGAGCATTCTTTCATGTGTTTGTTGGCAGTCTGTATATCTTCTTTGGAGAAATGTCTATTTAGGTCTTCTGCCCATTTTTGGATTGGGTTGTTTATTTTTTTGTTATTGAGCTGCATGAGCTGCCTGTAAATTTTAGAGATTAATCCTTTGTCAGTTGATTCATTTGCAAATATTTTCTCCCATTCTGAGGGCTGTCTTTTGGTCTTGTTTATGGTTTCCTTTGCTGTGCAAAAGCTTTGAAGTTTCATTAGGTCCCATTTGTTTATTTTTGTTTTTATCTCCATTACTCTAGGAGATGGGTCAAGAAGGATCTTGCTGTGATTTATGTCATAGAGTGTTCTGCCTATGTTTTCCTCTAAGAGTTTGATAGTTTCTGGCCTTACATTTAGGTCTTTAATCCATTTTGAGCTTATTTTTGTGTATGGTGTTAGGGAGTGATCTAATCTCATACTTTTACATGTACCTATCCAATTTTCCCAGCACCACTTATTGAAGAGGCTGTCCTTTCTCCACTGTATATTCCTGCCACCTTTATCAAAGATAAGGTGACCATATGTGCATGGGTTTATCTCTGGGCTTTCTATCCTATTCCATTGATCTATCTTTCTGTTTTTGTGCCAGTACCATACTGTCTTGATTACTGTAGCTTTGTAGTATAGTCTGAAGTCAGGCAGCCTGATTCCTCCAGCTCCATTTTTTGTTCTCAAGATTGCTTTGGCTATTCGGGGTCTTTTGTGTTTCCATACAAATTGTGAAATTTTTTGTTCTAGTTCTGTGAAAAATGCCAGTGGTAGTTTGATAGGGATTGCATTGAATCTATAGATTGCTTTGGGAAGTAGAGTCATTTTCACAATGTTGATTCTTCCAATCCAAGAACATGGTATATCTCTCCATCTGTTTGTATCATCTTTAATTTCTTTCATCAGTGTCTTATAATTTTCTGCATACAGGTCTTTTGTCTCCTTAGGTAGGTTTATTCCTAGATATTTTATTCTTTTTGTTGCAATGGTAAATGGGAGTGTTTTCTTGATTTCACTTTCAGATTTTTCATCATTAGTATATAGGAATGCCAGAGATTTCTGTGCATTAATTTTGTATCCTGCTACTTTACCAAATTCATTGATTAGCTCTAGTAGTTTTCTGGTAGCATCTTTAGGATTCTCTATGTAGAGTATCATGTCATCTGCAAACAGTGACAGCTTTACTTCTTCTTTTCCGATTTGGATTCCTTTTATTTCCTTTTCTTCTCTGATTGCTGTGGCTAAAACTTCCAAAACTATGTTGAATAAGAGTGGTGAGAGTGGGCAACCTTGTCTTGTTCCTGACCTTAGTGGAAATGCTTTCAGTTTTTCGCCATTGAGGATGATGTTGGCTGTGGGCTTGTCATATACGGCCTTTATTATATTGAGGAAAGTTCCCTCTACACCTACTTTCTGCAGGGTTTTTATCATAAATGGGTGTTGAATTTTGTCAAAAGCTTTCTCTGCATCTATTGAGATGATCATATGGTTTTTCTCCTTCAATTTGTTAATATGGTTAATCACATTGATAGATTTGCGTATATTGAAGAATCCTTGCATTCCTGGAATAAACCCCACTTGATCATGGTGTATGATCCTTTTAATGTGCTGTTGGATTCTGTTTGCTAGTATTTTGTTGAGGATTTTTGCATCTATGTTCATCAGTGATATTGGCCTGTAGTTTTCTTTCTTTGTGACATCCTTGTCTGGTTTTGGTATCAAGGTGATGGTGGCCTCGTAGAATGAGTTTGGGAGTGTTCCTCCCTCTGCTATATTTTGGAAGAGTTTGAGAAGAATAGGTGTTAGCTCTTCTCTAAATGTTTGATAGAATTCGCCTGTGAAGCCATCTGGTCCTGGGCTTTTGTTTGTTGGAAGATTTTTAATCACAGTTTCAATTTCAGTGTTTGTGATTGGTCTGTTCATATTTTCTATTTCTTCCTGATTCAGTCTTGGCAGTTTGTGCATTTCTAAGAATTTGTCCATTTCTTCCAGATTGTCCATTTTATTGGCATAGAGTTGCTTGTAGTAATCCCTCATGATTTTTTGTATTTCTGCAGTGTCAGTTGTTACTTCTCCTTTTTCATTTCTGATTCTATTGATTTGAGTCTTCTCCCTTATTTTCTTGATGAGTCTGGCTAATGGTTTATCAATTTTGTTAATCTTCTCAAAGAACCAGCTTTTAGTTTTATTGATCTTTGCTATTGTTTCCTTCATTTCTTTTTCATTTATTTCTGATCTGATTTTTATGATTTCTTTCCTTCTGCTAACTCTGGGGTTTTTTTGTTCTTCTTTCTCTAATTGCTTGAGGTGCAAGGTTAGGTTGTTTATTCGAGATGTTTCCTGCTTCTTAAGGTGGGCTTGTATTGCTATAAACTTCCCTCTTAGAACTGCTTTTGCTGCATCCCATAGGTTTTGGGTCGTTGTATCTCCATTGTCATTTGTTTCTAGGTATTTTTTAATTTCCTCTTTGATTTCTTCAGTGATCACTTCGTTACTAAGTAGTGTATTGTTTAGCCTCCATGTGTTTGTATTTTTTACTGCTCTTTTCCTATAATTGATATCTAATCTCATGGCGTTGTGGTCGGAAAAGATACTTGATATAATTTCAATTTTCTTAAATTTACCAAGGCTTGATTTGTGACCCAAGATATGATCTATCCTGGAGAATGTTCCATGAGCACTTGAGAAAAATGTGTATTCTGTTGTTTTTGGATGGAGTGTCCTATAAATATCAATTAAGTCCATCCTGTTTAATGTATCATTTAAAGCTTGTGTTTCCTTATTTATTTTCATTTTGGATGATCTGTCCATTGGTGAAAGTGGGGTGTTGAAGTCCCCTACTATGAATGTGTTACTGTCGATTTCCCCTTTTATGGCTGCTAGTTTTTGCCTTATGTATTGAGGTGCTCCTATGTTGGGTGCATAAATATTTACAATTGTTATATCTTCTTCTTGGATCGATCCCTTAATCATTATGTAGTGTCCTTCTTTGTCTCTTCTGATAGTCCTTATTTTAAAGTCTATTTTGTCTGATATGAGAATTGCTACTCCAGCTTTCTTTTGGTTTCCATTTGCATGGAATATCTTTTTCCATCCCCTTACTTTCAGTCTGTATGTGTCTCTAGGTCTGAAGTGGGTCTCTTGTAGACAGCATATATATGGGTCTTGTTTTTGTATCCATTCAGCCAATCTGTGTCTTTTGGTGGGAGCATTTAGTCCATTTACATTTAAGGTAATTATCGATATGTATGTTCCTATTCCCATTTTCTAAATTGTTTTGGGTTCGTTATTATAGGACTTTTCCTTCTCTTGTGTTTTTGTCTAGAGAAGTTCCTTTAGCATTTGTTGTAAAGCTGGTTTGGTGGTGCTGAACTCTCTCAGCTTTTGCTTGTCTGTAAAGGTTTTAATTTCTCCATCAAATCTGAATGAGATCCTTGCTGGGTAGAGTAATCTTGGTTGCAGGTTTTTCTCCTTCATCACTTTCAGTATGTCCTGCCACTCCCTTCTGGCTTGTAGAGTTTCTGCTGAGAGATCAGCTGTTAACCTTATGGGGATTCCCTTGTGTGTTATTTGTTGTTTTTCCCTTGCTGCTTTTAATATGCTTTCTTTGTATTTAGTTTTTGACAGTTTGATTAATATGTGTCTTGGCGTATTTCTCCTTGAATTTATCCTGTATGGGACTCTCTGTGCTTCCTGGACTTGATTAACGATTTCCTTTCCCATATTAGGGAAGTTTTCAACTATAATCTCTTCAAATATTTTCTCAGTCCCTTTCTTTTTCTCTTCTTCTTCTGGAACCCCTATAATTCGAATGTTGGTGCGTTTAATGTTGTCCCAGAGGTCTCTGAGACTGTCCTCAGTTCTTTTCATTCTTTTTTCTTTATTCTGCTCTGCAGTAGTTATTTCCACTATTTTATCTTCCAGGTCACTTATCCGTTCTTCTGCCTCATTTATTCTGCTATTGATCCCATCTAGAGTATTTTTCATTTCATTTATTGTGTTGTTCATCATTGTCTGTTTCATCTTTATTTCTTCTAGGTCCTTGTTAACTGCTTCTTGCATTTTGTCCATTCTATTTCCAAGATTTTGGATCATCTTTACTATCATTATTCTGAACTCTTTTTCAGGTAGACTGCCTATTTCCTCTTCATTTGTTAGGTCTGGTGGGTTTTTATCCTGCTCCTTCATCTGCTGTGTGTTTTTCTGTCTTCTCATTTTGCTTATCTTACTGTGATTGGGTTCACCTTTTTGCAGGCTGCAAGTTCGTAGCTCCCGTTGTTTTTGATGTCTGTCTCCAGTGGCTAAGGTTGGTTCAGTGCGTTGTGTAGGCTTCCTGGTGGAGGGGACTAGTGGCTGTGTTGTGGTGTATGAGGCTAGATCTTGTCTCTCTAGTGGGCAGGTCCACGTCTGGTGGTGTGTTTTGGGGTGTCTGTGGACTTATTATGATTTTAGGCAGCCTCTCTGCTAGTGGGTGGGGTTGTGTTCCTGTTTTGCTATATGGTTGGCATAGGTTGTCCAGCACTGTAGCTTGCTGGTCGTTGAGCGAAGCTGGGTGCTGGTGTTGAGATGGAGATCTCTGGGAGATTTTCGCCGTTTGATATTATGTGGGGCTGGGAGGTCTCTTCTTGACGAGTGTTCTGAAGTTGGCTCTCCCACCTCAGAGGCAGAGTCCTGACTCCTGGCTGGAGCAGCAAGAGCCTTTCATCCACTCGGCTCAGAATAAAAGGGAGAGAAAGTAGAGAGAATTAGTATAAGTAGGAGGAAATAGGAAAGAAAGAAAGAAAGAAAGAAAGAGAGGAGGGAAGGAAGGAAGGAGGGAAGGAAGAAAGAAAGAAAGAAGAAAAGAAAGGAAGAAGGCAAGAAGGAAAGAAAGGAGGGAGGGAGGGAGGAGGGAAGGAAGGAAGGAATGAGGGAAGGAAGGAAAAAATACAGAAAGAAAGAAGATACAGTAAAATAAAATAAAGTATAATAAAGTTATTGAATTAAAAAAATAATTATTTAGAGGAAAAAAAAAAGGGAAGGATAGAACCTTAGGACAAATGGTGGAAGCAAAGTTATAGAGACAAAATCTTACATAGAAGCATACACATATACCCTCACAAAAAGAGGTAAAGTGGAAAAAATCATAAAACTTGCTCTCCAAGTCCACCTCCTCAATTTGGGACGATTCGTTGTCTCAAAAAGGGAAGGAAGGAAGGAAAGATAGAAAGAAGGTAAAGTATAACAGAGTTCTTTAAATTAAAATTAATTATTAAGAAAAAAATTAAAAAAAAAAATGGTCGGATAGAACGCTGGGACAAATGGTGGAAGCAAACCTATACAGACAAGATCTCACACAGAAGCATACACATACACATTCACAAAAAGAGGAAAAGGGGAAAAAATCATAGATCTTGCTCTAGAAGTCCGCCTCCTCAATTTGGGATGATTCGCTGTCTATTCATGTATTCCACAGAGGCAGGGTACATCAAATTGATTGTGTAGCTTTAATCCGCTGTTTCTGAGGCTGCTGGGAGAGATTTCCCTTTTTCTTCTTTGTTCTCACAGCTCACAGGGGCTCAGCTTTCGACTTGGCCCTGCCTCTGCGTGTAGGTCGCTGGAGGGCGTCTGCTTTTTGCTCAGACAGGACGGCGTTAAAGGAGCCGCTGACTCGGGGGCTCTGGCGCTCTCAGGCCGGGGGCAGGGAGGGGCACGGAGTGCGGAGCGGTCCTGCGGCGGCAGAAGTCGGCGTGACGTTGCCCCAGCCTGAGGCCCGCCGTGTGTTCTCCCTGAGAAATTGTCCCTGGATCCCGGGAACCTGGCAGTGGCGGGCTGCACAGGCTCCCCGGAAGAGGGGTGGGGGCAGTGACCTGTGCTCAGTCTGTATATCTTCTTTGGAGAAATGTCTATTTAGGTCTTCTGCCCATTTTTGGATTGGGTTGTTTATTTTTTTGTTATTGAGCTGCATGAGCTGCCTGTAAATTTTAGAGATTAATCCTTTGTCAGTTGATTCATTTGCAAATATTTTCTCCCATTCTGAGGGCTGTCTTTTGGTCTTGTTTATGGTTTCCTTTGCTGTGCAAAAGCTTTGAAGTTTCATTAGGTCCCATTTGTTTATTTTTGTTTTTATCTCCATTACTCTAGGAGATGGGTCAAGAAGGATCTTGCTGTGATTTATGTCATAGAGTGTTCTGCCTATGTTTTCCTCTAAGAGTTTGATAGTTTCTGGCCTTACATTTAGGTCTTTAATCCATTTTGAGCTTATTTTTGTGTATGGTGTTAGGGAGTGATCTAATCTCATACTTTTACATGTACCTGTCCAGTTTTCCCAGCACCACTTATTGAAGAGGCTGTCCTTTCTCCACTGTATATTCCTGCCACCTTTATCAAAGATAAGGTGACCATATGTGCATGGGTTTATCTCTGGGCTTTCTATCCTATTCCATTGATCTATCTTTCTGTTTTTGTGCCAGTACCATACTGTCTTGATTACTGTAGCTTTGTAGTATAGTCTGAAGTCAGGCAGCCTGATTCCTCCAGCTCCATTTTTTGTTCTCAAGATTGCTTTGGCTATTCGGGGTCTTTTGTGTTTCCATACAAATTGTGAAATTTTTTGTTCTAGTTCTGTGAAAAATGCCAGTGGTAGTTTGATAGGGATTGCATTGAATCTATAGATTGCTTTGGGTAGTAGAGTCATTTTCACAATGTTGATTCTTCCAATCCAAGAACATGGTATATCTCTCCATCTGTTTGTATCATCTTTAATTTCTTTCATCAGTGTCTTATAATTTTCTGCATACAGGTCTTTTGTCTCCTTAGGTAGGTTTATTCCTAGATATTTTATTCTTTTTGTTGCAATGGTAAATGGGAGTGTTTTCTTGATTTCACTTTCAGATTTTTCATCATTAGTATATAGGAATGCCAGAGATTTCTGTGCATTAATTTTGTATCCTGCTACTTTACCAAATTCATTGATTAGCTCTAGTAGTTTTCTGGTAGCATCTTTAGGATTCTCTATGTATAGTATCATGTCATCTGCAAACAGTGACAGCTTTACTTCTTCTTTTCCGATTTGGATTCCTTTTATTTCCTTTTCTTCTCTGATTGCTGTGGCTAAAACTTCCAAAACTATGTTGAATAAGAGTGGTGAGAGTGGGCAACCTTGTCTTGTTCCTGACCTTAGTGGAAATGCTTTCAGTTTTTCGCCATTGAGGATGATGTTGGCTGTGGGCTTGTCATATACAGCCTTTATTATATTGGGGAAAGTTCCCTCTACATCTACTTTCTGCAAGGTTTTTATCATAAATGGGTGTTGAATTTTGTCAAAAGCTTTCTCTGCATCTATTGAGATGATCATATGGTTTTTCTCCTTCAATTTGTTAATATGGTTAATCACATTGATAGATTTGCGTATATTGAAGAATCCTTGCATTCCTGGAATAAACCCCACTTGATCATGGTGTATGATCCTTTTAATGTGCTGTTGGATTCTGTTTGCTAGTATTTTGTTGAGGATTTTTGCATCTATGTTCATCAGTGATATTGGCCTGTAGTTTTCTTTCTTTGTGACATCCTTGTCTGGTTTTGGTATCAAGGTGATGGTGGCCTCGTAGAATGAGTTTGGGAGTGTTCCTCCCTCTGCTATATTTTGGAAGAGTTTGAGAAGAATAGGTGTTAGCTCTTCTCTAAATGTTTGATAGAATTCGCCTGTGAAGCCATCTGGTCCTGGGCTTTTGTTTGTTGGAAGATTTTTAATCACAGTTTCAATTTCAGTGTTTGTGATTGGTCTGTTCATATTTTCTATTTCTTCCTGATTCAGTCTTGGCAGTTTGTGCATTTCTAAGAATTTGTCCATTTCTTCCAGATTGTCCATTTTATTGGCATAGAGTTGCTTGTAGTAATCCCTCATGATTTTTTGTATTTCTGCAGTGTCAGTTGTTACTTCTCCTTTTTCATTTCTGATTCTATTGATTTGAGTCTTCTCCCTTATTTTCTTGATGAGTCTGGCTAATGGTTTATCAATTTTGTTAATCTTCTCAAAGAACCAGCTTTTAGTTTTATTGATCTTTGCTATTGTTTCCTTCATTTCTTTTTCATTTATTTCTGATCTGATTTTTATGATTTCTTTCCTTCTGCTAACTCTGGGGTTTTTTTGTTCTTCTTTCTCTAATTGCTTGAGGTGCAAGGTTAGGTTGTTTATTCGAGATGTTTCCTGCTTCTTAAGGTGGGCTTGTATTGCTATAAACTTCCCTCTTAGAACTGCTTTTGCTGCATCCCATAGGTTTTGGGTCGTTGTGTCTCCATTGTCGTTTGTTTCTAGGTATTTTTTAATTTCCTCTTTGATTTCTTCAGTGATCACTTCGTTATTAAGTAGTGTATTGTTTAGCCTCCATGTGTTTGTATTTTTTACAGATCTTTTCCTATAATTGATATCTAGTCTCATGGCATTGTGGTCGGAAAAGTTACTTGATACAATTTCAATTTTCTTAAATTTACCAAGGCTTGATTTGTTACCTAAGATATGATCTATCCTGGAGAATGTTCCAAGAGCACTTGAGAAGAAAGTGTATTCTGTTGTTTTTTGATAGAACGTCCTATAAATATCAATTAAGTCCATCTTGTTTAATGTATCATTTCAAGCTTGTGTTTCCTTATTTATTTTCATTTTGTATGATATGTCCATTGGTGAAAGTGCGGTGTTAAAGTCCCCTACTATGAATTTGTTACTGTTGATTTCCCCTTTTATGGCTTTTAGCATATGTCTTATGCATTGATGTGCTCCTAATTTGGTTGCACAATATTTACATTTGTTATATCTTTTTTTTGGATTGATCCCTTGATCATTATATAGTCCCCTTCTTTGTCTCTTGAAATAGTCTTTATTTTAAAGTCTATTTTTTCTGATACGAGAATTGCTACTCCAGCTTTCTTTTGATTTCCATTTTCATGGAATATCTTTCCCATCCCCTCATTTTCAGTCTGTATGTGCCCCTAGGTCTATAGTGGGTCTCTTGTAGACAACATATATATGGATCTTTTTTTTTGTATCTATTCAGTCAATCTGTCTTTTGTTTGGAGTATTTAATCCATTTACATTTAAGGTAATTATCGATATGTATGTTCCTATTACCATTTTCTTTGTTTTCGATTTTTTATTGTAGGTCCTTTCCTTCTCTTGTGTTTCCTGTCGAGAGAAGTTTCTTTAACATTTGTTGTAAAGCTGGTTTGGTGGAGCTAAATTCTGTTAGCTTTTTTTGTCTGTAAAATTTTAATTTCTCCGTCGAATCTGAATGAGATCCTTGCTGGAGAGAGTAATCTTGGTTGTAGGCTTTTCCCTTTCATCACTCTAAATATGTCCTGCCACTCCCTTCTGGCTTACAGCTTCTGCTAATGGATCAGCTTTTTACCTTATGGGGATTCCCTTGTATGTTATTTTTTGTTTTCCCTTGCTGCTTTTAGTATTTTTTCTTTGTATTTAATTTTTGATAGTTTGATTAATATGTGTCTTGGCATGTTTCTTCCTGGATTTATCCTGTAGGGGACTCTCTGCACTTCCTGGACTTGACTTTTCTTTTCCCATATTAGGGAAGTTTTCAACTATAATCTCTTCAAATATTTTCTCAGCCCTTTTCTTTTTCTCTTTTTCTTCTGGGACCCCTATAATTCGAACGTTGGTGCATTTACTGTTGTCTCAGAGGTCTCTAAGACTGTTCTTAATTCTTTTCATTCTTTTTCTTTATTATGCCTTGAAGTAGTGTTTTCCAGTATTTTATCTTCCAGCTCACTTATTTGTTCTTCTGCCTCATTCTGCTACTAACTCCTTCTAGAGAATTTTTAATTTCATTTATTGTGTTGTTCATCATTGTTTCTTTGCTCTTTGGTTTTTCTAGGTCCTTGTTAAACATTTCTTTATTTTCTCCATTCTATTTGGAAGATTTTGGATCATCTTTACTATCATTACTCTGAATTCTTTTTCAGTTATACTCTTTATTTCCCCTTAATTTGTTTGGTCTGGTGGGTTTATACCTTACTCCTTCATCTGCTGTGTGTTTCTCTGTCTTCTCATTTTGCTTAACTAACTGTTTTGGGGTCTGATTTTCACAGGCTGCAGGTTTGTAGTTCCCACTGTTTTTGTTGTCTGTCCCCAGTGGCTAAGGTTTGTACAGTGCATTGTGCAAACTTTCTGGTGGAGGGGACTAGTGCTTGTGTTCTGGTGGATGAAGCTGGGTCTTGTCTTTCTGGTGGGCAGAACCACGTCCAGTGGTGTGTTTTGGGTTGTCTGTGAACTTATTACGATTTTAGGCAGTCTCTCTGCTAATTGCTGGTTTTGTGTTCCTGTCTTGCTAGTTGTTTGGCATAGGGTGTCCCACACTGCAGCTTGTTTGCCATTGAGTGGAGCTGTGTCTTAGCATTGAGGAGGAGATCTCTGGGAGAGCTTTTGTCATTTGATATTTTGTGGAGCCAGGAGGTCTCTGGTGGACCAATGTCCTGAACTCAGCTGTCCCACATCAGAAGCACAAGCCTGACACCACCTGCTACACCAAGACCCTGTCGGCCACATGGCTCAGAAGAAAAGGGAAAAAAAAAGAAAGAATGATAAAAATAAAATAAAACAAAATAAAATAAAGTTATTAAAAGGACTTCTCTGGTGGCACATTCATTAAGAATCGCCTGCCAGACTATACTACAAAGCTACAGTAATCAAGACAGTATGGTACTGGCACAAAAACAGAAAGATAGATCAATGGAATAGGATAGAAAGCCCAGAGATAAACCCACGCACATATGGACACCTTATCTTTGATAAAGGTGGCAGGAACATACAGTGGAGAAAGGACAGCCCCTTCAATAAGTGGTGCTGGGAAAACTGGACAGGTACATGTAAAAGTATGAGATTAGATCACTCCCTAACACCATACACAAAAATAAGCTCAAAATGGATTAAAGACCTAAATGTAAGGCCAGAAATTATCAAACTCTTAGAGGAAAACATAGGCAGAACACTCTATGACATAAATCACAGCAAGATTCTTTTTGACCCATCTCCTAGAGTAATGGAGATTAAAAACAAGAATAAACAAATGGGACCTAATGAAACTTCAAAGCTTTTGCACAGCAAAGGAAACCATAAACAAGACCAAAAGACAGCCCTCAGAATGGGAGAAAATATTTGCAAATGAATCAACTGACAAAGGATTAATCTCTAAAATTTACAGGCAGCTCATGCAGCTCAATAACAAAAAAATAAACAACCCAATCCAAAAATGGGCAGAAGACCTAAATAGACATTTCTCCAAAGAAGATATACAGACTGCCAACAAACACATGAAAGAATGCTCAACATCATTAATCATTAGAGAAATGCACATCAAAACTACAATGAGATATCATCTCACACCAGTCAGAATGGCCATCATCAAAAAATCTAGAAACAATAAATGCTGGAGAGGGTGTGGAGAAAAGGGAACACTCTTGCACTGCTGGTGGGAATGTGAATTGGTTCAGCCACTATGGAGAACAGTATGGAGGTTCCTTAAAAAAACTACAAATAGAACTACCGTATGACCCAGCAATCCCACTACTGGGCATATACCCTGAGGAAACCAAAATTCAAAAAGTGTCATGTACCAAAATGTTCATTGCAGCTTTATTTACAATAGCCTGGAGATGGAAACAATCTAAGTGCCCGTCGTCAGATGAATGGATAAAGAACATGTGGCACATATATACAATGGAATATTACTCAGCCATAAAAATAAACGAAATTGAGCTATTTGTAATGAGGTGGATAGACCTAGAGTCTGTCATACAGAGTGAAGTAAGTCGGAAAGAGGACAAATACTGTATGCTAACACATATATATGGAATTTAAGAAAAAAAAATGTTATGAAGAACCTAGGGGTAAAACAGGAATAAAGACACAGACCTACTGGAGAACAGACTTGAGGATATGGGGAGGGAGAAGGGTGAGCTGTGATAGGGCAAGAGAGAGACATGGACATATATATACTAACAAACGTAAGGTAGATAGCCAGTGGGAAGCAGCTGCATGGCACAGGGAAACCGGCTCGGTTCTTTGTGGCTGCCTGGAGGGGTGGGATAGGGAGGGTGTGAGGAGGGAGACAAAGAGGGAAGAGATATGGGAACATATGTATATGTATAACTGACTCACTCTGTTATAAAGCAGAAACTAACACACCATCGTAAAGCAATTATACCCCAATAAAGATGTTAAAAAAAAAAATTAAGAATCGCTTGCCAATGCAGGGGACACGGGTTTGAGCCATAGTCCAGGAAGATCCCACATGCCACAGAGCAACTAAGCCCATGTGACACAGCTACTGAGCCTGTGCTCTATAGCTCATGAGCTACAACTCCTGAGCCCATGTGCCACAACTACTGAAGCCCACACACCTAGAGACCGTGCTCTACAACAAGAGATGCCACCACAATGAGAAGACCATGCTCTGCAATGAAGTGTCACCCCCACTCACCACAACTAGAGAAAGCCCACACACAGCAACAAAGACCCAACACAGCCAAAAATAAAATAAATAAAGGCAATCATTAATAAATTAATAAAATAAAGTGGATATTTAAAAAATGTTATTTAAAATAATAATTACTATTTTAAAAAAATTAAAAGTAATAGAAAAAAGAAAAGAAAGAAGAAAGAAGAGAGAAACCAATCCAAAAAGTAAATTCACCCATGATAATAAGCACTAAAAACTGTACTAAAAACAAACAAACAAAGAAACACAGACAGACAGAAACCTAGGATAAATGGTAAAAGCAAAGCTATACAGACAAAATCACACAAAGAAGCATACACATACACACTCACAAAAAGAGAAAAAGGAAAACAATATATTTATCTATATATAAGAAAATAAAGGAGGAAGAGAGCAACCAAATCAATAAACAAATCTACCAATGATAATAAACTCTTAATACTAAACTAAAATAAACATAAAACCAGAAACAAATTAAATGCAGAAAGCAAACCCCAGTTCTACAGTTGATCCCAAAATCCACAACTTCAATTTTGGGATGATTCGTTGTCTATTCATGTATTCCACAGATGCAGGGTACATCAAGTTGATTTTGGAGATTTAATCTGCTCCTTCTGAGGCTGCTTGGAGAAATTTCCCTTTCTCTTCTTTTTTCGCACATCTCCTGTGGCTCAGTTTTGGATTTGGCCCAGCCTCTTTGTGTAGGTCACCGGATGGCATCTGTTCTTCACTCAGACAGGACGGGGTTAAAGGAGCTGCTGATTCGGGAGCTCTGGTTCACTCAGGCTGGGGGGAAGGAGGGGCACGGATGTGGGGTGAGCCTGCAGCAGCAGAGGCCAGCGTGACCTTGCTATAGCCAGAGGTGTGCCGTGCGTTCTCCTGGGGAAGTTGTCCCTGGATCACGGAACTCTGGCAGTGGCGGGCTTCACAGGCTCCTGGGAGGAGAAGTGTGGATAGTGACCTGTGCTTGCACACAGGCTTCTTGGTGGCTGCAGTAGCAGCCTTAGCATTGCATGCTTGTCTCTGGTGTCTGCGCCTATTGCTACAACTTTTGCCCATCTCTGGAGCTCTTTTAGAAGGTGCTCTGAATCCCCTCTCCTCACGCACCGTGAAACAATGGTCTCTTGCCTCTTAAGCAGCTCCAGACGTTTTCCTGGACTCTCTCCCAGCTAGCTGTGGTGCACTAGCACCTTCAGGCTGTGTTTATGCAGCCAATCCCAGTCTTCTCCCTGCATCCGACTGAAGCTCCAGCCTCAGCTCCCAGCCCCCACTGCATAAAACAGTTTAATTCTGTTTGAAATGTCCATTCTTTTATTAAACAAATATTTATTTATAGGCAAATCCCTGCTGTTGTGAAATTTATAATCTAGTGAAAGGAGATAGACAAAAAATAAGTAAATACTTAAATTACATAATATATTGGACAAGCTCTGTGAAGAAAACTAAAGCATGAGAGAAATACAGGTAACATGGGGAGACTATTATAGAAATACTAAGTATACAGGTATACTAATGTGTGTGTATATATATACATATATACAGTGTGCATATATATACACTGTATATACATATATATATAGTGTGTGTATATATACATATATGTGTGTGTGTGTATATATATATATATACATATATATATATGTATATATATATATAAAATCTCTCTAAAGTGTTTGAATTTTTCAGAAATTGTCATTTTTTCATTTTGGTAAGAACTTTTCTAGATAACATCCTCCTGATTTAAACATGTTGCACATGGCAGAATTTCATTTTTGTTGTTGTTGTCCTACATTGAAAAGTTATAATCACCTCAAGAAAATTTATTTTCTCTGTACTAATGTCCTGTGTGGTCTTCCTATTCATTCCTTTCTCCACCATCCCCTGGAAGTTACTGATCTTTTTTACTGTCTCTATAATTGTGTCTTTTCCAGAATGTCATGTATTTGGAATCATATATGATGTAGCCTTTTCAAATTGACTTCTTTCACTTAGTAACATACATTTAAGGTTCCTCCATATATTTTTGTGGCTTGATATCTCATTTCTTTTTAGCATTTACTAATATTCCATTGTCTGGATATACCAGAGTTTATTTACCCATTCACCTACTGAAGACATCTTGGTTGCTTCTGAGTTTTGGCAATTATGAATAAAACTGCTATAAATATCCACATGCATGTTTTTGTTCAGTCATATACTTTCAACTCCTTTGGATGAGCATGATTGCTGGATTTATGGTAATAACATGATTAGTTTTGTAAGGAATCTGCAAACTGTATTCCAAAGTGGCTGGTGTCATTTTGCATTCTCACCAGTAATGAATGAGAGGACCTATTGCTCTACATCCTTGTCAGCATTTGGTGTTGTCAGATTTTAGCCATTGTAATAGGTGTATAGTGGTATCTTTGTTGTTTTAATTTGCATTTCCCTCATGACATGTGATGAGAAACATCTTTTCATAGGATTTTTTGCCACCTGTACACCTCCTTTGGTGAGGTGTCTGTTAAGATATTTGGTTCATTTTTTAATTGAATTGGTTGTTTTCTTACTGTTGAGTTTTAAGAGTTATTTGTATATTTTGTATGACTGTACTTTGTCAGATGTGTCTTTTGCAAATATTTCATCCCAGTTTTTGACTTGTGTCATTTTCTTGGGATTTAGTTCTTTTTTAATGCTGAATACTATTCCACGGTATCTATATACCACATTAGTTTTATCCATCATCCAATGATTGACATTTAGGTTGTTTCCATATCTTGGCCATTGAGAATAATGCTGCAGTGAACATGGGAGTGCAGACATCTTTTCAAGATTCTGATTTTAATTATTTTAAATAAATACCCAGAAGTGGGGTTTCTAGATCCTATAGTAGCATATTTCTAGGACTCGCCATACAGTTTTCTCTAATAGCTGTGTCAGTTTACAATCCTACCAACAGTGTGAAAGTGTTTCCTTTTATCCATGTCCTCACTAACATTTAACTTTTTTTTAATAATAGCCATCCTAATAGATATAAGGTGATATTCTCATTGTGGTTTTGATTCTAATTTTCCTGATTATTAGTAATCTTGAGTAATCTTTTCATATACATTTTGGCTATTTGTTTGTCTTTTTGGAAAATTGTTTATCAAGTCCTTTCTCTAGTTGTTAGTTGGTTTATTTTATTTTATTTTATTTTGCTAGTGAATAGTAGAAATTCTTTATACATTTTATAAGTTAACTTCTTTTCAGATATATGGTTTGCAAATATTTTCTCCTTTTCTGTAGGTTGCCACATTGCCTTGTTAATTGCTTCCTTTGCTGTGAAGAAGCTTTCTAGTTTGATGTAACCCCATTGTCCATTTTTGCTTTTGTTGCCTGTGCTTTAGGTGTCATGTCTAAGATATCATTACCAAGATCAATGTCATGAAGCTTTTCCCATATGTTTTGTTCTAAAAGTTTTATAGTTTTAGGTCTCACATGATAATGACATTCAAGCCTTATATTTAGGTATTAAATACATTTTAACTTATTTGTATGATGTAAGATTCCAACTAAATTATAAAAAGCTTTTAGAAAGTAAACATTTTGTTTTCTCCCATTCTTTCCTACCTGTACACACTTAGTAGGAAGATAGAACCACATTCCCTGAAAAATTAAATGATTAAATTAGCAAAGTTACTAGTTTTTTTTCCAAAATTAAATCAAAATAGCCTTCGCAGCACACACTCTGAAATTTTCAAACATATAAAAGTGCCCATACCATCTTAACCCAAATGGCAATCTCTTTCCCATGCTGCTAAAAATAATTAGGTGATCTGTGGTCTTTATGAGTGCTTTTTCATTCCATAAGATAATTTTTAAAAAATCCTTTCTATATTGTAATTTTTAAGGAATATGTATTTAAAAATCTGAAGTATGTTTGAGACTTCATTTATTACCACCCAATAAATTTTGATAAAATTTTAACTCATTGAAAATTAATTATAAAAAATGGGAAACTTTAAATGGAGGATACTTTTAAGAACTGTTTTCCTATTTTCTAGCAAATTTAAATTCATATTTTAATCTTGCATAAAAGATTGTGAGCTATCTCTCCTACATCTTCAATCATTTTTTAAGGTTTTTTGGGATATAACACTAAGACATTTGGAAAACATCAATTATTTTTTATCACATACCACATTCAGAATGCATAGAGTTTTTAATTCTTACTTTAAATTCCACAGAATGGATGTACTACTAATTACCTTCTTAGAATCTTTTGCAAGACTTTCCTTTCTCCAGTATTTTTTTAATAAAAAAAAACTTTACATATAATTCTTGTATATGCAACAAAACACACACACACACACACACACACACACACACACAGTTGACACTTGAACAACATGGGTGTGAACTGTACTGGTGCACTTATGCACAGATTTTTTTTTCAATAAATACTACTGTATTACATGATTGACAGTTGGTTGAATCCAGGGATGTGGAACCACAGATAGGGAGGGTCATCTGTGGAACGTGAGCATCTGCCAATTTTGGTACATGTGGAGGGTATTGGAACCAATTCCTCACAGACTGTGAGGGATAACTATATTTAATATTTCAGTGAGTGAAAAATAACCATTTAGAATTTTATTTTTTGTATATGAATTTGAAAATCTTTTTCTCTATGTATTAGAAATGTATAAAGGCTTCAAATTTTTTCTTATACTATCAAAAATATCACTGTTTAAAAAGTATTTTAAGTTTTTTCTGGTTACTTTAATGGATTAATTTCATTATGTTTAAATCATTGGACCTCCGTGATTTACTTTGAAATAATGAGCGAGATATAGACCCAGACTTTTTCAAATTGGTAGCCAGTATCCCACTTAGCATTTACCAAGAAAACAAATTTTCTCTCTGATTGCTACATTGTATTAAATCCTCTTATAATATGAAGCTATCTTTAGACTTTCTTGACTTTTCTTCTGTACCACAAATTTCTAGTCATTATCATTTCATAATTTATTAAAATATTTGATAGGGCTGAGTTCTAATCATAACTCTTGGTTTTAGTCTTTTCTTGGCTATTTGTATTTATTTTTTCAATTAAAAAATAAATCAAATGCATAGCAACTACAGACAAGTTCCTATACAGTAGACACTTTTTCACAATTGAGTCTGAGAATATAAGAAATTGTATGAATTGTAGGTATTCTTATTAATTTGAGTCATCTTTTATGTTTCTCCATGAAGTGTTGCAGTTTTATTTAAAAATATCTACACATTTTTATTATGTTTATGACTACATACGATTTTTTAACAGAAGCAACTTTAAAATGCAAATTACACCTAAACTTCATATATCATAAATGAATTGTTTTTCAAGAGAGAAATATGGCATAAATGTTCTAAATAATCTGCTAAACAGAAAATTAATTTTTGAGCTTATACCCTGTGGTGGAAAAGGTGATAGCCAATTCCAGTGGGTAAATAAAATAGAGTTGTGCCCTCATTGAGCTTACAGTTTAATGGGTGAAATAGATTATGAAAAACTAAGCAATAAAAAATAAACAAACAACCTCAGCAACAGAACTGATCTTTTGTTGCCAACTCCAGAGCATTTCCAACTACTTCACATGTCATCATATTTTATGTCCAGCATATGGGCCTTTTAGTGCTCTCATCCGTCTATTAGAGTAGCCAGAATAGCCAGCGTGGTCATGCGCACACAGCTAATTGAACTGGGAGCATGGCTCAAGTTTAAATGTGCAATGTAGAGTAGAGAAGTGCACAACTGCTCAGATAAAGAATAGCAATAATAAAGTTGTTGAAGAAATACTGTTTACTATTTGAAGTGCATCGGTAACTGATAATATTTTTCAGTAGCATTGGATTAGTGTGTGTGTGTCATGCACCCATGGAAACTACCATGTTGATATAATTGAGTGGATTATGAAAATAGCAATCAAAAATGTTCAGCCCCCTTTATAATTTTATTTGAAGAAATAACTCATGATTAATTTTAAGAAGAATAAAGAGATAAGAAATTCTATGACTAATACTTTAGCAATATTCATAGTATTAAACTTTACATTTTATCAAATATTTTCCACTTATTGTTTCAATTGGTCCTCAGAATAAATTGTTAAAATCAGAAAGCCATATTTTTATTTATGTATTTTGTGATAAGAAAATTGTACTTTAAAAGGCACAATGTTTTGAATAAGTTTCCATTGCTACAAAGGGGTTTGAGAGTTGAACTTTTAATGTAATAAAATTAGCAACATAAATGTATAGTGTGAGTATCAAAGCATATTACATTTTAAGGGTTAAATGTCTTTCTTTGCTCTTTCTGCTAAGCTACATAGACAGCTCTTTACATGTTCTTCCACCATTGCTCTGCTTATCCAATTGATAATGGTACTGAATAGTATTTTTTTACATTTTTCAGATCAATAATAAAATGTGTAAGACTTTTATGTATGTTAAATGTGTAGTCTTTTCTATGCACAAAATATTTTATTTGAAATGAGGTGTTAGTTGCATTTGAGAACCAACAACAAAGGAAATCCATACTCATATAAATTTTTATATGAAGTAAATCATGCATTTCTATCTAAAATATTTATGAGATTAAGAAGACAATTTTCTGATATAGTAATAACAAAAATAAAACAATTTGCTTAATGTTTTGTTCTTACTGACTTTCATTTCCATGAAATCTGTAGAGTTCTTTGAATACAATCAATTATGGGAACAAATAGACCAGTGTAATAATACCTCCAACACTATAGAAATTACAAATAAATATATTGTGTTCCAAAAGATAATTCAATATTCTCTTTATTGTGTTGCACAAAACTGTGTAATACAGGAAACAAATCTAAAATACATTAATATTACATCTGTTTGCTCTATCTCTTTAATATCGTAGTGTTGTCTCATCTAGTGAAGAAAGTAAAATTTCCAGTTTTCACTTCCAAGGTGATTCATCTTTAGATATGCTATTCCCTTTGAACGAATTTTCATATTGTACTATAGGCCAAGACAATGTTTCTAATTTATACAGGAGAAGCATCTTGTTTCTCAACTTAGAAAGTTACATCTAACTGAAACCATTACTAGTGAAATCATAACTTTGGAAATGATATCACATGGCCTTTTTCTGTGAGAAACACCTCAGGCATTTGCTAAAAATAATTTCAATCTATAGTTTGAGGCAGATATTATACATTGCAACCTATGTGGCATGTATTTTGAACTATAGTTCCTTCTGAATTTCATTAGGTAGAACATTGCCTAAATAAATTATTACTTTGTTTTTCAATCTTATGTCATCCAGGTTGTGCTGTTATTTATATCTGTGTGTGCACTCAGAAACTGCTTTCTACATTTTTCAATTTGTTGCAAAATACTGAAAATACTAAAAACCATTTATATGCAAGTCCAAGTGTAAAATTAGTTTCATCACCCTTGACCTGAGTCACTAATGAGTAGAAATTCTTATAATGGACTGTATGATTCCTCGATTTTACCTTGAATATACTTACAAGGAAGGCATGAACTAGCTAGAATTACTTTCATGTATGTAACATGCCAGGCATTGTTTTAGCTTTTTTACACACATCATTTTTCTTTAATCCACCTAACTATCTTATGAAATAAATAGTATTTTTTCCTCACTTTAGAAACATATGGGGTTTAGCTAAATAAAATAACTTGACCAAATTCACACAGTTCCTTAGAGTTGAAACAATGATTCTAACCCAGGTCTACCTAGCTGAACTACCGTCTTTCTCTACTGTCTTAGTGATCAACCTTCAGGTAACAATGTCTTCCAGAGGATTTGGTATTCTATTGATTCATCCTTGCAATAAAAATTTCTGCCTCTGGTCTCTTTTCAACCTGTCACATATTGAGTTCTATTTTGCTCTGAATTCTCAGCTACCTTGATTGGTAATATCTATCAGTATCATCTCAAACACTAAGAAATGAAAGTTAGGAGTCCAATAAGGATATATTTGACATTTTTATATCAGTTTATTCTAATGTGACCTTAATTAATGAATATACTTTGATTGTGGTAGAAACCTGGTTCTGAGTCCCTGCTCCACCAGTTAACCATTTGATACTGTGGCTGTTGTACAAGAGCCATCCCCAGTGGCCACACACGGGAGTTCAGAGTAAACAGTGCAATGAGAGAGACGTGGATTTTTTTAATAAATAAATAAATAAAAACAAGCTGTATTGAGCAAAGAGTAAATTTCTAAAGTTTAGTCAGCAGAGACTAGAAGAAATGGGTCTCCCACCATCCCTCCTTTCACAGAGACCTGCACTGTGGCTGACCCACCAGCAGAGGAACTGTAACACTTTGGATCTCATGTTCTCATAGGGCAAGTGTGAGAAAGCAGCCTTGCAGCAGAGGAATTAATGGACTGTTTACTGCTAAGTAATGTTGTTTTGGGGTACTATGGTAAGCAGCTCCTTTGCCCCTTTTCTGTGTGCTCATCTCTGTTTGCCTCAGCACTTAATCATAAAGATAAGATCACTAAGCAACATTTAACCTAGCTCCTGATTTCTGCTTTACTAAATATACACAACACCTTACCTAGCCAGTTGATTCCTTTCCTGAATTAGGAGTAAGAATGAAGAATTAAGTAGATAAAGAATGACTGACTCTCTACCCTTAGCTTCCCCTTAGTAAATTTGTAGGTGGACCTCATGGGTGCAGGCAGACCATGTGGGCAAAAGAACAGCTGATTGAGACAGACCACATGAGCAAGACAGCATCCCATGGGAGATCAGAAATCAGTAGGTCTGCACGCAATGGAAAAATAACAAAGAATCTGACCTCTTGCCTTAATGATTAACTGAGATTGTTTCCCCCTTTTCTCTCTAAAATTTGTCAGGGCTGAGCAGAACCTTCAGAGTTGGTCTCTGCACACAAGTCCACCTTCACCTCAGATTGCTGGCTTTTCTGAATAAAGTGTCTTTCCATTCTACCACCTTTTGCTCCTCAATTATTTCAGGCTTTCAGGTAGCAAGCAGCTGAACCTGAGTTCAGTAATACCACATAATGGAGTTTTATGGGAACATGATCTGCTTGGCCCTAAAGACCTTGGAGATGTTGAGATGTTAGAGCACTGTGGCTGGAAGGAAGAATGTACACACCCCGTGGGAAATAAGTGAGCTCCAGTTTAGCTCCAACCCTGGAGAAAATGGTTCCAGCTCACAAGTTTCCAGGGCAATCCAGGTGTCACCCTGAACCATTTCCAGATAATTTTGCCCTTTGAATCACAATGCCTAATTTATTTCATCTGCAAATGGTGCCAGTAATATTAACTACCTTATAGAATCATTAAGAAAATTAATACATTAAAATTAATTTATAAACAGGTGCCTGAAATATAGTAAAGGAGACATCACTTAATGTTATTACCAATTTATTCTATGAAACAGGGCCATGATCCCAGGCACAGGGTCCAGACAGTTGCATGTAAATTGAATGCAACCCTCAACACACAGCAAATTCCAATGCAATTAATGAAATGTTTCTCTATTATTTTTTTTTTAACTTTTAATTATTTATCTGTTGACTATGCAGTGGGATATTTTTTGCAAATAGTGACAGAGAATTTGTTTTAGAAATTGAATGAGGGCTTTGGAGTCTGGCAGACTTGTTTTGTATTGAATTTGCTCCACTTACTATTTGAGTAGCTTTGGGCAAGTTGCTTAACCACTGTGAGCCTCAGTTTCTTCATTTGGAAAATCAGTTAAAACTTATCCTAAGGTCATCAGGATGATAAAAGTAGATAACACTCAAGTGCTGTCTGACATATTATGGGTGCTTAATTAATGCTAATTCCTTCCCTTGCCCTGCACATGATTAATAGTCTTCTCAAATGTAAAGTTTATTTAAAAAAAACAAAATTAAGGTTTATTTGATTTTAAGATTGCTAAAGAAGACAGACACTTTGGCTATTTAGTTGATTCAGCTGTCTGGTGGAGTTCCTTAGAATTAAAGTAATATTATTGCTTATGAATTTTTTATGAGATTGAAATTACTTACATAACAGTTGCTGTGGCCTAAAACTGTAATGTTAATAGTGAGTTATGCTCCATTTCAGAGGCTTTCAGCAGACTTAAGCACTTTTGAGTAGGATGCTTTTTATTTGCATAGCATTCCAAAACAGTCAACCAAATCATCTAACAATATCTGAATGTTGTGAATTTTGAAGACAGTTCCATTGCTCACATTATGAAGGGGGATACTAAGGAACAACCCTTCACAGCACCATTTAGATAACAAATTATTCCTTTTTTAAGGCAAAAATGTCACTGCCCTTTTAGATTCACCAACATGCGGCAGCATAGTTACCCTGCTCTCCCACCAATACGCATATACCCAGGCTCTCAGAAGGAATGAAAATTACAAAGGATAAAAGAATCATCAAACTTGAGTATACACTTCTCTGCTGCTGATTCTCCTATCACCCCATTAGCCTAAGTGGCTGCACTAACTCAAGCCTTCAGCAGACTTCTCTGACATCACAGAAATGGTCTCCCAGCCTCCATCCTGGCCTTGAACAAATTATCTCCATATTGTACTCATGTGCTCTTTCTCAGACTCACCACCTTTCATTCCTCCTTATGTCAAAAAGTATATTCATCATGTTTTGGGGGACCATAACATTTTATCACCAAAGTTGTACACTTTTGAGAGTAAAATATAGTTCTATTAGAAATTACACCAAGACAACAGGAGTCCCCAGGAACTCTTGAACAAATATGGACATCTGGGTATTTTGGGGAATCATCATGCTTGCTGTCCCTGAGCTATGTTCTGGCTATATTAAATTGGTGTAGAGTTCTGAAAGGGCTGTTTTGTCCCTTTTCCTCAAAAATAGATAAACCTGTGTGATCTATCCTCTTAGATCAAATCATTGCTTCTTTGATCTCATCTTCAATTCTCTATGTAAATCCTCATCCAGCCTCACTGGCCGTCTCACTCCTGGACCTGCCAGGCTTACTAGTGCTCAAGGTTTTGCATGTGTTGTACCCTCTACCTACACTGTGTTTCTCCTAGAGCACCATGCTCACTATTTCCTCTACATCTTCACTCAACATCACCTTCTCAGTGGGACCTTCCCAGTTTACCTCAACTGAAATGGTGATCCTCCTCCTCACTCTATTCCATATGTCACTTCTCTGCTTTATGTCTCCCTTACTATTTATTTTCAAACAAACTCTACATATATAATTTGCATATATATTATTATGTTCACTGTTATATTTCCAGAATGTACAATGTTCATCACATAGTGGTAAATATAAATCTGTGAACTTGAGTGTGTCTCTGCCCTTGAACCACCCTTTGTCTATATCATCCCATCCTTCTTTCTTTGTCTGGTGAAGTTGTATTTATTCTTAAAAATTCAGCTCAGTTGTAACCTACTTTAGGAAACCTTCCCTCACCAACATGTTTGTCACAGGCACATTGCTCTGAACTTGCATCATACTTATTATATATTCTTCAACTTTCCTATCTCATCCTTAGACTGGGAGCTATGTCAGATCAGGGAATGGCATTTATCCTTGTTTCTCCAATGCAATACAATGCCTGTAATGCTGAGTGGATGACTAATTACACACTGCGTTAGTGTGAGCAGCTCCTTTGCTTCTTTTCTCTTTGATCATTCCTGTTTTCTCTAGACCTTAATGATAAAAATGAGATCATTAGGCAACATTTAACTTAGCTCCTGATTTCTCCTTTATAAAGTATACCAACACCTTACTTAACCTGTTGATTCCTTTCCTGGATTAGAAGGAGTAAGAATGAAGAATAAAGTAATTAAAGAATGACCCTCTACCCTTAGCTTCCCCTTAGTAAATCTGCAAGTGGACCTCGCGGGTATAGGCGGACCATGAGGGCAAGAGAACATCCAATTGGAGGCAGACCCTGTGAGCAAGACAGTGTCCCATGGAAGACCAGGTGAAGTCAGCAGGTCTGCATGCAATGGAAATATGATGAAGACCTCCTGTCTTAATGATTAACTGAGATTGTTTTTCCTTTTTCCTTTAAAAATTGTCAAGGCTAAGCAGAATCATCAGAGTTAGTCTCTGGACATAAGTCCACCATCTCCTCAGATTTCCGGCTTTTCTGAATAAAGTTCCTTTCTTCCCTATTGAAGCTTGACCCTCAATTTATTGGCTGTTGAGCAGCGAGAAGCCATACCTGCGTCCTGTTATTATACATTAGGAAAGTCATTACATTTAGAGTCAATCCAATTCATCTTTAAATGGTTCTAATGCTCACACCTTTCTCTAAAATGTCTTGATTAAAAACTAGCCATCATTGTGCATGCCTAGTATTCCCTAGGCTAATCATAATTCAATGTGACATTTTATAGCATTGTGCATTTAGTGTCACACCTAAGAAATCTTCATCTAATCTAAGGTCAGGTGGATTTTCTCATGTTTTCTTCTAGAGGTTCTATATGACTGGATCTTGTATTTAGGTTTATAACGTATTTTGAGATATTTTGTGTGTATTGCATGAGGTAAGGGTGAAGATTTTCCTTACCCTGTCCTTCTCCTCTTCTTCCTCTTTCTCCTCATCCTCCACCACCTTCTCCCTTCCCCCTCCCTCCTCCTTCTTCTGCTTCTTCTTTCTCTTCTCCTTCTTCTTCTCTTTCTCCCTCTTCTTTTTTTATTTCTCTGTTTCCATGGGTATATCCACTTTTCCTGGCATGATTTGTTGGAAACACAATTCTTTCCCTCATTGAATTATACTGGCACTTTTGTTAAAAAGCAGTTGACCATGAATATAAAGATAAACTTCTGGACTCTCAGTTATGTTCCATTGACCTAGCTTATTCTTTTGCCTATAACACAATATTTTTATTACTATAACTTTATAGTCATTTTTAAAATTTGGTAGTATGTGTGCTCCAACTTTGTTCATATTTTCTAAAACTATTTTGTCTTCTGCATCTTTCATTTCCGTATAGTTTTTGAGTCAACTTTCAGTTTATACATAAATGTATAAAGGGATTTTGACAGAGATTCTTTAAAATGTTTCAATTTGAGTAGAAAATGATGTCTTAACAATATTGAGTCTTCTAACGATGAATGTAGAATATCTCTTGATATATTTAGATCTTTAATTTCTCTCAACAATGTTTTGTAATTTTCAGTGTACAAATGGTACACTTCCTTTGATAATTTATTCTTAGCTATATGATTCTCTTTGAATGCAACTGTGAATGGGATTGATTTTTGTAATTTGATCTTGTATCTTGTGACCTAGCAAATTTGTTTATTAGTTTTGATAGATTTTTTGAGCTTTCATTTATTTTTCATTGTAGCATATGCCATGAGAAATTTATATTGCATATATTATTGTATATTGCATATATTATTGTTTATCCTAATCACCTAATATCCTATCTGCATGTTTATTATAAACTAAATAATATCGATTTTCCACCTCACAGGTCTTAACTATAAGGCAAACTTGCACATCCTTAGGCTTGTTTCATTTACTTTAGCAAGAAACAAGAGATCACTATAACCAAAGAATTCTTCCTGCTGCTTAGGTGAGCAATATGAAGTCAGGTTTGAATACAAAATTGTGATATCTCTCAAATATCTTTTGTTTAGGTATTGTTTTGCAGTTTTCATATTGCTTTCCCACATATTATCTGATTGATTTGTACATGAACCCTATAGAGAGAACAAGGCACATTCAATTACTTCCCAATTAAGAAAAGAGAAGTGTAAGACTCAGAAGATTATGTTTCCTAGTACTTGGCAAAGTTTCGGCAAAAATATCAGCAATCCCTCACCTCTCTCTTGAGTTCTTTCCATGAACCATAGAATATATTTATTTAGGGGGCAGCATAAGAAAATATAAACAGTCCCACTATTTGATAAGGTGCTTCTTTTGATGATGTTTTCTTTCCTGATGACTTCAGAATCTCAAACCATACTTCATCGTCTGTGGCAATTATTCACAAATCAAAATTTTATTATCCATGGAAAAATATATCAACTTTTCAAAAGTACCAATGACTTCCCATAAAATACTCCTTGAGCTTATAAAGGTCTATACATTTATTTTTACAAAAGTCAAGTTTAGAAAATAGGCAATGCTTCTAATTTATATTCAATGTAATAATCTATAATCTATTTAAACTAGATAAAGGAAATATGCACCAATTTACACTAGCTATTAACTCTCCCAGGGGTATGTTATTAGACCTAAAAATGGTTTATTGATATTGTCCTTCAGTTGAATTTCATTTAGAAATATCACTAATGACCCCATTAAGGACATTAAAAGTTTCCTTTTCTGATCAATCTTGAGAATATTGAACTCTATAAAGTATCTATTTACTAATCAGCTAAATAAATCAAGGTCACCTTTAACATGGCATCCTAAAGCTGATTGTGGGTATAAGATTTGTTACACAACTCTCATACAGAGGTAGCTATTTCCTTTAAACACCAGGATCACAGAAGATGAATTACTGCACTTGTTTATTCAATGATCTATTTTGAGGGCAGGTTTACTCAAGAAGCCTTCCAATAAATTGGCAGGAAAATTTGAGGTCATAACTTTTTCAAAATGCAGCATCTATCTCTTATATCTCTATTACATCCAATTTTGGATGTTTACAGTATAAAAGTTTGTAGTCTAAAAGTGATTTACATAAGTTTGATCACAGTTTTGAAATTCAAAGTTAATATTTTTCTTTCTCAAAATATAGTTTATCTTTCTCATATTTCTGAGTTCTTCACTGTATTTCTCTTTATTTTACATCAATGTACTTCTCTTTATTTTACAAAGAAAGACTAAATATTACATAATTTGTGGATCAGAAAATATGTATTGCTCTGTTATCATTAACAGGAATAGCTACCATGATTCATTATATTGACCTTGTATGATCTAAGGACAAATATGTGGGATATAAATAGAATTTCTCAGCAGTATAGAGCTAGAGGGGGCCCAAACCAAATAACAAATGAATATAACTTACTCATTTTGTAAGGGAGGAAACTGAAGTAGGAAAGTCTTTAGAAAGATTTTTTCTAAATAAGATTAATTGGTGGCCTAAATAGGTCTTGAATATACTTCTCCTCATCCCCAGATTATACAGTTGGGTTTCATGAAAAGTAAACTATGAGATCAATGTTCAAGTGTTTGTGTGCAAGAAGTGTATTGAGAAGTGCTTTTGGGATGAACGTGTCTTCGGGCAGGAAGGAACCAGGATTGAGCAGAGGAGAAAGTGAACTGCTTGGCCCTCCCACAACTATCCCAGCCAACACTTTTCTCTGGGGAACTCTAAAGCTGGAAAGACACTCCAGTTCTGTCCCAGATGGAGCAAAGATGCTGGCCTTTATCCGCCTACATTGGTCAGTCATTCTGTGTGGGCTGTCCCTTGGGAGGAGTCCTGACCATGGAACAAAGTGGCTTTATTCAACCAAGGGGAAGTCTCAGAGAGGGACTCAGCTGAGAGCTGCCTGTGTCAACCCTCCCAGCAGCTCTGGAATGAGTGCTTCCTCCTCTGTGGGATGCCTGGGAAGTGCACCACCACATACACTGCATTGAAGTCATGCATTTAACTGGAAGGCAAGATCTCCTATTTTGTCAGGAGTGAGACACTGAACAAAACTGACCTAACAATCACATTAAAAATGATTCTTTACTACGTATTTTTCCTAGTAGAAAAATACTACATTGAAGAGTAATATTGGGAAATAACATTTTGAAAAGTAATTTATTCTACAACTTGGGGAGATTAATATCTTTTATATTGATTTAGAAATTAGATTATGCAAAGTTTCTGGAAATGAAAATGGAGTAAAATTTACTACTGTCTTAATATACTGGAATATTTTATATTTGTTTCCTAAGGCTGCTGTAACAAATGATCACAAACTAGGTGGCTTTAAAACAATAGAAATTTATTCACAGTTCAGAAGGTCAGAAGTCTGAAATCAAGTCATCAGCATGGTTGATTCTTTCTGGAAGTTCTGTGGACTATCTGTTCTGTGACTCTGTCTTAGCTTCTGCTGGTTGTCAGCAGTCTCTGACATTCCTTGGCATGTGGCTGTCTCACTCCAATCTCTGCTTCTATTGTCTCATGGCCTCCCTCTCTGTGTGCATCACTGTGTGTCCTCCCCACCTTGTATAAGGACACCAGTCCTTAGATTCAGGGCTCACATAATCCAGTACGACCTTATCTTAACGAATTACTTCTGAAAATACCCTGTTTTTAAATATGGTCACATTTTGGGATTCCATGTAGATAATTATCTTTTGGGAACATTGTCTGTCCCACTACATATGCATTAAATCTTTTCCTTGTCATTGCAATTAGAGAAAATAATCATAAAACATCAAATTTTCCCATGAACTTGAAAATATATTTGAGGTTCATTTTTATTATTCATTATTGCAATAGCATGTATCCTTATAGTAAATATTGAAAATGACTAGATTGAAAAGAAACACAAAATTATGCTCTTAGAATCATCCAAAGGATATTAATACTTTGAGTTTATTCATTGTACTTAAGACCTCATGTACTATAAACAGGGATACAGAAAGAGCACATAAAATACCCTGAATGCCACTGTACATTTGGTATGAAATAAACATAAGAGGAAAAATAAACTTCCATTAAAATTTAACAAACATATATTGATTGCCTTGGAAGTAAGAGAGTATAGGAAATGATTTAAATGAATTACATTTCTTTAAAATACTACATGCAGAAGTTTCATCATGTGTAATTTCTTTTCTGGCTAAACTTTTCTTTTTTCTCTAGAAGCAGAGATATTTTAATGCCTTCCATTGATTTTAGGGCTACCTCATAGTAGTTTTCTAGACATTTCATAAGTGCTTGTGGTGCTCTCATCTTCATGATGTTGATGTTTTTCTTAGTGATATTTTTAAATGTAAGGCCTGATCCAGCATTTCTCTCTTCATTTGCTCTCATTTCCCAAGTTATTCAACGCTGACCTCAATACCTTACTCTTGAAAAGTTACTAGGAAACTGGTGCCTACCATCCAGTTGATAAATAAATCAGCTTTGTTAAGCATGACAAGTTGCTATTCAATTAACTCTTAAGTGACAGAGAAGGACTGAATCTGTAAGACACTTTAACAGGTTGGAAGAACAGGCAACACAATCTAGCAGGACTGCCTAAGTCAACCAAAACACATTTACTCAGGATCAAAAGGCCTCTTAAAACTTCCAAGAATGTTTAGCAGAATTTGTCTGTACCATGCTATTCTCTGGCCTGCTGGTTCGATAGGTCTCTCTTTTTCTTTTTCTTTTTGTTCAAATGTTCTTGAATTCCTCCCCAAACTCTCCACAGCAATACAAGTAGATTACTTTCAAAGTAGAAGTAAAATTCTTCTTTAGATGTTTTAAGTATACATGAATGAATATAGAGAGAGATCTGATAGATAGAGAGATAGATGATAGATAGATAGACAGAAAGAGATGATAGATGGATAGATGATAGGTAGATAGATAGATGATAAATAGATGATGGATAGGTAGATAGATGATAGATAGGTAGATAGAAGGATAACAGATAGATAACCTCTTTATAAGAGTCTAAAAAGGTAAAGAAGAAATTAGACCATCAAAAGACACTGATGACTGAAATGAACTACCTGAGGTTGTACTGAGTGTTAATGCCAGAAACAACACAAAGTATCCTAGTGACTCTTCTTTCCACCCTGGCATGTATCCTGAGAGAAATGCCACTTCCTG
>NW_006770974.1:507583-508722 GCF_000442215.2 Lipotes vexillifer
TGCTGAGAGATGTATGTGACAATGAAGAGGGCTGTATCTGACAATCCAAGTCTTTAAGTTTGGGGATGTGAGTTTGTAGTTTTTTAAAAATAGATTATTCCCTAGAGAAAATATGGGGACAAGGGGGTCACTGGAATTAAGAGATTATGGGATTGATTAGTGGGAACTAAAGTTAAGGGGAAATTGAAACAGCAAGTATTTGGGAGCAAAGAGAAGCAAAGGAGAAACGGGGTCCCACCCATGACATGGAAGTGGACAGCAGTCAGCAGGGAGTAACTGGAGAAGTGCTTATGGCCTCAAAAGTAAAAAGGTATCTTGAAAAGACTGATAATCAAGAACTTTGCTAAAGACTTCTAAGAAGGAATAATGGGAACAAGATTTACCCTCTCACCTGAAACAAACAGAATTTGACAATACCCATGAAACAATGGGTTTAAAGACACCAGGCATAATGCAAAAAGGACAGCAATCTCTGACAGATGAGAACCAAATGAGGTGAGTCTTATGATTGCCTCAGTTCATTATCTTAGAAGAGTTCCCAGAGCAAGATACAGGTATGGTAGTATGAGTCAAGGTTCTCTAGAGAAACAGAACCAATAGGATAAAAATATCAATCTATTTCATTAAGAATTGTCTCATGCAGTTGTGGAAGGACATGGAAATTTGAGGTCTGTAGGACAGGGTGACAGCTGCAAACCCCAGAATGATCTCTATTTTATAGTCTTGAAGCAGAAGCCTCTTTGGAAACCTGCATTTTTGCCCTTAAAGCCTTCAACTGATTAGATGAAGCCCACCACATCAAGAGTATCCCCTTTACTTAAGGTCAACTGTTTGTAAATTTTAATCACATCTACAAAATACTACCTTCACAGAAATATCTATATTAGTTTTTGACCAAAGAGCTGGGTAATATAGCTTAGCCAAGTTGATGCATATAGTTCACCACCATAGATGGAAACTCATGAACACATTGACAGACTCACTGAATTAAGGAGGTAGAACTGAGAGCCTAGGAATACCATGGCAGCTAGAGTTTCCTGGGCAAAATGCCAGGGAATAGCAAACTACATTTAGAGAGAAGTCTAGTGATCTAAAGGGGGTCTTCCCTGAATATTTAGGACATGCACGTGACACTAGGG
>NW_006770974.1:508732-509436 GCF_000442215.2 Lipotes vexillifer
TGAAACATTAGAGATAAAATTCCTGTGCTCTCTCAGATCAGGAATAGTACCTGTAGTCATCAATCAGACTTAAGTTCATTAACGTGTGGTACTGTATTCAAGAAACTTGCTTCACTAGTGGGAAATAATTAGCTCTAAACTGAGTACTGCTGTGGACTTTTCTAACAAGTCATAAAACTAAAATCTGAAAAGATCAAACTGTTTCCAAGTAACTTCTCTCATCCAACCACAAAGCTTAAGAAGGTTTATAGAAATACAAAGATATATAACATCCAACAAGGTAAAATTCACCATGTCTTGAATCCAATAAAATTTTAACCCACATACAAAGAAGCAGAAATAAAATTAATCAATATGACCTTATTACTACTGTGATGTTTCTATTCAAAACACTTCTGACACCAAATGTGTGGGTTTTCCACACCAAAAAATTATCTCATTCTCTGTGGATACCAACTGCATGTCCTTAAATTTTATTCTGACACTAACTACCTCAGATGAACAGGTACATAGGGCAGGGTCAGGAAGCGTCCTGAGCCCAGGAGTTTCTGTCCCCATGGAGGGTAGGATGCACTCCCTCTCAGCATAAGAATGCATTCACTAATCTGGAAGCTCCAAACCTTTCATTCAAGAATTTTATGGAGGTTTTATTAGGTAGGGTTTATTAGCCATTGGTGATTAACTCAATCCCAGGCTTCACTCTT
>NW_006770974.1:509446-543119 GCF_000442215.2 Lipotes vexillifer
CAGAGTTAAGGTGAAAGTTACTACCCTCTAATCACATGGTTGATTCCTCTGGCAACAAGCTCCCATCATGACTCTGTCTAGGGCCTGCCAAGAGTCATCTCATAGACCTAAATTCAGGAATGATAAAAAAGGTCCCACTATGCATAAAAAGTGATGCTCCTCTCACCCCATCATTTAGAAAATTACAAGTGCTTTAGGATCTCTGTGCCAGGATATGGGGATAAAATATATATATATATATATATATATATATCTATATATATATATATACACACACACAAATGTATACATATATAATATATAATATAATAATAATTAATATATATAATAAATATATAAATCTTATAGTGTCAGAGACTGAAAACTGGCATGGATTTTATAATTAACAGAAAAGGATAGTGATATAGTTTAAATATATGTACTGCAAATATGGGAAATGGTAAGTAGAAATATGGAAGACATAAAAAGACCCAAATGGTACTCATAGAGATATGAATTAACATGTCTGTGATAAAAGATATGCACCAGATTAACCCTTGCAAAAATATTTAGTTGAGCTGAACACAGTAATATAAAATATTCAAAATAAAACCAAAAGAGAACAAAACAACTCAAAACAAAATAAAACAAAAAGTAAGCAGAACATCAGGGACACTGTGAGAAAATATTCAGCAGTGTAGTTACTTGATCAGTTGGTGTATTTGCAGTCCCCAAAGGAGAGAAAAGGAAGGACAAAAAATATGTGGAAAATATTACTGAAAATATTCTAAATTTGATGAAAATTATAAATCCACAGAAACTAAGCAAAGAATAAACCCCAAGCATAAGCAATATGTAAAAAACTACACTTACATCATAATCATATTGCTCAAAACCAGTGGTAAAGAAACAGAAATAAATGAAATGAAGAGAAAGAAAAACATGCTATTGCTATGTACAGAATAGCAAAAGTAAAGGGTAGTGCCAATTTGGAACTAGAAAAAATGCAAGTGATAAGAAATAGGTCATTATCTTCTGAAATATTAGTACTGAGTTATCATTACTGAAAGAAAAACAAAGCATAAACCAATAAACTTAGAATTCTATATCCAACAAAAATCCTGTTCAAAGTAAAGGTAAAATAAGTAATTTTTAGTCACAGAATAATTGAAAGAATTAATCACAAGCTGACCTGCACTGTAAAATATGAAAGGGAGTCTTTTAGGCTTTTACCAAATGGAAATATAAATCAACAAAAAAATTAAGAACATTGGAAATGGTAACTACATGGGTAAGTGTATAAGATTTTTCTTAATACTGAAATGTCTCAAGATAAAATTAAATGCTACATATATTAACAATGCAGTTATACGTAATTAATATAGTATGGGGTTTATAACATATGTAATGATAATGTAACATATAACATATGTAGTGAAACAGAGAGAGAGAGAATGTGTATATATATATATATATGTATATATATATATACATATATATACATATATATATATGTATGGTGGGTAAATATAATCGATGACAACTGTAGCACAAAAGCTGTAAATATGGAAACAGAAGTATACAATTGTAAGATGCTTATACTATAGGAATTGATGGACTATAACATAAAAGACTATAGTGGACAGTGTGGTAAGTTAAAGATGAATACTATGAACCCTAGAGCAAACATTAAAATAACAAAACAGTGTGGTCAGTAAGCCAACAAAAATTGTATTGAATTGTAAAAAGTAGTCAATTAATGAACATAGAAATTAAAAATTAATGAAAAGAGAAAAATGAGAACACAGAACCAATGTGACAAATAGAAATACAATGGGAAAAGAGAAAATAAATAATATGATAGATTTAAATGTAACTATTATCAATAATCATATGAAATTTAAATAATCTAAACAACTCTTCATTTCAAAATGATAGTTTTGCTAGATGAAGAATTCTTGATTGATAGTATTTTCCTTTTAGCACTTTAAATATAGCCTCCATAGTTTTTGATGAGGAATCAGCTGATAACTATATTGCAGATCCATTTTGTGTAAGTCACCTCTCTGATAGTTTTCAAGTTTCTTTTGTATTTATATTTCAATATTTTTTTAAATCATGTGAATGTGTTTAGATCTCTTTGTATTTATACTATGTGAAATTTTCTGTGCTTCTTCGATGTGTATGTTCAGATCTTCTATCAAATTTGGAAAGTTCCCAGACAATAATTTTTCAAATATTCTGTTTTCCCTTTTGTCTCTCTCCTCTTATTCTATAGACTCTCTTATGCATAGGTTGCTATGCTTTATAGTGTCCCACAGTTCTCAAGGCTCTGTAATTTTTCTTTATTCTTTTTTCTATCTGTTCCTCAGGCTGGGTAATATCAATTGACCTATATTCAGGTTAATTGGTTATTTCTTCTGTTAGCTCAAATCTATGGTTGAATTTCTCTCATGAAGTTTTCATCCATTATTATATATTTCATCTCCAGAACTTTTATTTTTTTCATTGTAATTTTTGTTTATTGACATTCTCTATTTGGTAAGACATCATTCTCATACCTTTCTTTACCCTTTTGACACAGTTTCTTTTAGTTTATTGAACATATTTAAAAGAGCTGATTTAAAACCTTTGTCTAGTGAATCTAACATCTTCATTTCTTCAAGTACAGTTGACATTAACTCCCCCTACCCCATTCCGGTTTCCATTCATTTCCTTGCATACATTGTACTTTTCTGTTGATAATTTAACATTTTAAAATAATATAAAGTGGCAACTCTGGAAATCAGAACCCTTCTCCCATGCAACAGGGTTTGTTGTTGCTGCAATTTATTGTCTTTGTTGTTTGTTTATTTAGTGGCTTTCCCTAATTAAATCTGTAAAGTCTGTATCCTTTACCATTTAGTACCATTAATTCTCTGCTTTTTTGTGTTACTAGTCAGCAAATTATTGGGCAGAGATTTCTTTAAAGGCTTGAGCTTCCACGTTTCCCACCCTTGGCAGACACTCCATGTGTGTTGGGGTACCCCTTCAATACTCATAGAGGTAGTTTACAGTGATCAGTTTACTTTCACTTCCTATTGTACAGAGCCTCCAGTTTAGCCAGAGGCCTGAGCTTATGTCCTTCTCAGGTCTTTCCTGGGGGCACATCCCTGCCCATACACATAAACTTCTGGATTCCCAGTAATATGTTGGAGCTTTTCAAAGTCCCATATGAATACCGTATTCCCCAGCTTATTCTTTTAAATTTGTTGGTCAACTTCTCTTTGTCATAACGGTTATTACTGCTTCAGGCAGTTATATTAAACAATTGTCAGTAAATAGTTTTTTTCCACAAATACCCCTGGGAAAAAGTTATTTGCACTGAATGGGTCTCTGAATTAGGTCACACAGAGAAAAGTCTGTTAATTGGGGGTTTTCAAGAAACTGCCAGACAGATATAATAACTATGTCAATCAATGAGAATTACTCTAAATATGTCCTGCACCCTTAAGTGTCTGTTAGGCTGCTGGTTTTCACAGTGATTGTGAAGTTGTTGGTTTTCAAGGCTCCTGGGGATCTAGAGAGATTTGAATAGATTTTAGAAAAGTTTTTCTGTACTTTTGTAGAAAATGCCATTAGAATTTTGACAAGGATTGCATTGAATCTATAGATGGTTTGTGTTTCTACTGACATTTTTACAATACTAGTTCCTCCAATTCATGAGCACAAAATACCTTTCCATTTATTTGTATCTTCTTCAATTTCTTCCATTATTGTCTTGCAGTTTTCAAAGTAGAGACCTTTCACCTTCTTAATTAAATTTATTCTTAAGTATTTTATTACTTTTCATGCTATTATAAATGGAATTTAATTTTTAAAATTCATTTTTCAGAAAATTTGTTGTTAGTATATAGAAATGTCACTGCTTTTGTATATAATTTTTGTATCTGTAACTTTGCTGAATTCATTGATTAGATCTAACAGCTTTTTGGTTGAGTCTTCAGGATTTTATACATATAAAATTATGACATCTACAAATAGAGATAATTTTATGTCTTACTTTCTAATTCTTATAACTTTTATTTTTCTTGCCTAATTGCTCTAGCTAGGATTTCCAGGCCTATGTTTAATAGGAGTGGTGAGAGTGGGCACAGTTCTTTTTCCTAATCTTAGAGGAAAAGATTTCAATTTTTCACCACTGATTATGATGTTAGCTGTGGGTTTGTCACATAGGGCCTTTATTATGTTGAAATATGTTCTATGTTGAATTTGTTAACAGTTTTATCATGAGTGGATGTTTAATATTGCCAAATACTTTTTCTGCTTTGAAGATGATCATATGATTCTTTTATTTCATTATATTAATCTGATACATCACATAGATTGATTTGCATATGTTGGATCATCCTTGAATCCCCAGGATAAATCTTACTTAATCATAGTGCATATAATCTTTTTCGTGTACTGCTGAAATTGGTTTCCTAGTATTTTATTGAGAACTTTTGATGCTATATTTATCATGCAAATTGGCCTTTACTTTTCTTTTCTCAAAGTATCCTTTTCTCATTTTGGTATCAGGATAAGACTAGCCTTGTAAAATGAGTTTGAGAGTGTTCCTTCCTCTTCAATTTCTTGAAAGGGTTTGGGAAAGACTGGTTTTACTTTTTATTTAAATATTTGGTAAAGTTCACCATTGAACTCATCTGATCCTGGACACTTTTTCTTTGGAGATTTTGATTACTGAGTCAATCTTCTTACTATAAATGTATCTATTCAGATATTCTATTTCTTCCTGATTCTGTCTTAGTAAATTGATTGTTTCTAAGAATTTTTAAATTTCTTTAGGTTGTCCAGGTTTTCAGCATATAGCTGTTCATAGCAGTCTTTTATGACCCTTTAAATTTCTGTGATATCAGTTGTAATGTCTCCTTTTTGATTTATGATTATGTTGATTTGGGTCCTCAATCTTCCTTCTTTGATTTGTCTAGCTAAGAGTTTCTCAATTTTGTTTATATTTTATATAACTAATGTAGTTTAGTTAAACTTTTCTATTTTTTGTTCTCAATTTTATTTATTTCTATTCTAATACTTTTCCTTTCTTATGCTGTATTTGGGTTCAGTTTGTTTTTCTTTTCCTAGTTACTTAAGACACAGGTTGTTTATTTGAAATTTTTCTTGCTTTTAAGTGTATTGCTATGAACTTCCCTCTTAGAAACTGGTATTGGTGTATCCTTCAAGTTTTGGTATGCTGTATATCCAATTTGGTCTCAAGTAATTTTTTTTTTTTTTTTTTTTGCAGTACATGGCCTCTCACTGTTCTAGTCTCTCCTGCTGTGGAGCACAGGCTCCAGACACTCAGGCTCAGTGGCCATGGCTCACGGACCTAGCCTCTCCACAGCATGTGGGATCTTCCCAGGCTGGGGCATGAAACCATGTCCCCTGCATCGGCAGGCAGACCCTCAACAACTGCACGACCAGGGAAGACCTCAAGTAACTTTTTAATTTCCCTTTCAATTTCTTCTTTGTTCCCTTGATTGTTCAGGAGAGTGTTCCTTAATTTCTATGTGTTTAGGGATTTCTCGGTTTTCCCCTTATTATTGATTTCCAGTTTCAGGCCATTATTATTAGAGAAGATAATTGGTATTATTTCAATCTTCTTGAATTTGCTAAGACATTATTTGTAGCCTAACATGTTGTCTATCCTAGAAAATGTTCCATGTGCACTTAAGAAAAATATGTATTCTACTGTTGTTGGATAAAATGTTCTGTATCTGTCTGCTATGTTCATTTGGTCTACAGTGTTGTTCAAATCCATTGCCTCCTTTTTTTTTTTTTTAACATCTTTACTGGAGTATAATTGCTTTACAATGGTGTGATAGTTTCTGCTTTATAAAAAATTGAATCAGTTATACATATACATATGTTACCATAACTCTTCCCTCTTGTGTCTCCCTCCCTCCCACACTCCCTGTCCCAACCCTCTAGGTGGTCACAAACCACCAAGCTGATCTCCTTGTGCTATGTGGCTGCTTCCCACTACTTATCTATTTTACATTTGGTAGTGTATATATATCCATGCCTCTCTCTCACTTTGTCACAGCTTACCCTTCCCCCTCCCCATATCCTCAAGTCTATTCTCTAGTACGTCTGTGTCTTTAATCCCATCTTACCCCTAGCTTCTTCAAGACTTTTTTTCTTTTTTTTTCTTAGATTCCATATATATGTGTTAGCATATGGCATTTTGTTTTCTCTTTCTGACTTACTTCACTCTGTATGACAGATGCTAGGTCCATCCACCTCACTGCAAATATCTCAATTTCGTGTCTTTTTATGGCTGAATAATATTCCATTGTATATATGTGCCACATCTTTACCCATTCATCTGTTGATGGACACTTAGGTTGCTTCCATGTCCTGGCTATTATGTGCGTGGGTTTATCTCTGGCTTTCTCTCCTGTTCCATTGATCTGTCTTTCTGTTATTGTGCTAGTACCATACTGTCTTGATTACTGTAGCTTTGTAGTATAGTCTGAAGTCAGGGAGCCTGATTCCTCCAGCTCCATTTTTCGTTCTCAAGATTGCTTTGGCTATTCGGAATCTTTTGTGATTCCATACAAATTGTGAAAATTTTTGTTCTAGTTCTGTGAAAAATGTCAGTGGTAGTTTGATAGGGATTGCATTCAATCTGTAGATTGCTTTGGGTAGTAGAGTCATTTTCACAATGTTGATTCTTCCAATCCAAGAACATGGTATATCTCTCCATCTATTTGTATCATCTTGAATTTCTTTCATCAGTGTCTTATAATTTTCTGCATACAGGTATTTTGTCTCCATAGGTAGGTTTATGCCCAGATATTTTATTCTTTTTATTGCATTGGTAAATGGAAGTGTTTTCTTAATTTCACTTTCAGATTTATCATCATTAGTGTAATAGGAATGCAAGAGATTTCTGTGCATTAGTTTTGTATCCTGCTACTTTACCAAATTCATTGATTAGCTCTAGTAGTATTCTGGTAGCATCTTTAGGAATCTCTATGGATAGTATCATATCATGTCATCTGCAAACAGTGACAGTTTCACTTCTTCTTTTCCAATTTGGATTCCTTTTATTTCTTTTTATTTTCTGATTGCTGTAGCTAAAAATTCCAAAACTATGTTGAATAAGAGTGGTGATAGTGGGCAACCTTGTCTTGTTCCTGATCTGAGTGGAAATGGTGTCAGTTTTTTACCATTGAGGATGACATTGTCTGTGGGCTTGTCATATATGACCTTTATTATGTTGAGGAAAGTTCCCTCTATACCTACTTTCTGCAGGGTTTTTATCATAAGTGGGTGTTGAATTTTGTCAAAAGTTTTCTCTGCATCTATTGAGATGATCATATGTTTTTTCTCCTTCAATTCGTTAATATGGTTTATCACATTGATTGATTTGTGTATATTGAAGAATCCTTGCATTCCTGGAATAAACCCCACTTGATCATGGTGTATGATCCTTTTAATGTGCTGTTGGATTCTGTTTGCTAGTATTTTGTTGAGGATTTTTTCGTCTATGTTCATCAGTAATATTGGCCTGTAGTTTCTTTCTTTGTGACATCTTTGTCTAGTTTTGGTATCAGGGTGATGGTGGCCTCATAGAATGAGTTTGGGAGTGTTCCTCCGTCTGCTATATTTTGGAAGAGTTTGAGAAGTATAGGTGTCAGCTCTTCTCTAAATGTTTGATAGAATTCACCTGTGAAGCCATCTGGTCCTGGACTTTTGTTTGTTGGAAGATTTTTAATCACATTTCAATTTCAGTGCTTGTGATTGGTCTTTTCATATTTTGTATTTCTTCCTGGATCAGTCTCAGGAGGTTTTGCATTTCTAAGAATTTTTCCATTTCTTCCAGGTTGTCCATTTTATTGGCATAGAGTTGCTTGTAGTAATCTCTCACTATCCTTTGTATTTCTGCAGTGTCTGTTGTTACTCCTCCTTTTCCATTTCTAATTCTATTGATTTGAGTCTTCTCCCTTTTTTTCTTGGTGAGTCTGGCTAATGGTTTATCAATTTTGTTTATCTTCTCAAAGAACCACCTTTTAGTTTTTTTTTTTTTGATCTTTGCTATTATTTCCTTCATTTATTTTCCTTTATTTCTGATCTGATTTTCATGATTTCTTTCCTGCTGCTAACTTTAGGGTGTTTTTGTTCTTCTTTCTCTAATTGCTTTAGGTGCAAGGTTAGGCTGTTTATTCGAGATGTATCTTGTTTCTTAAAGTAGGATTGTATTGCTATAAACTTCCCTTTTAGAACTGCTTTTGCTGCATCCCATAGAATTTGGGTCGTTGTGTCTCCATTGTTATTTTTTTCTAGGTATTTTTTAATTTCCTCTTTGATTTCTTCAGTGATCACTTCGTTATTAAGTAGTCTATTCTTTAGCCTCCATATGTTTGTATTTCTTAGAGATCTTTTCCTGTGATTGATATCTAGTCTCAGAGCATTGTGGTTGGAAAAGATACTTGATACAATTTCAATTTTCTTGAATTTACCAAGGCTTGATTTGTGACCCAAGTTATGACCTATCCTGGAGAATGTTCCATGAGCACTTGAGAAAAATGTGTATTCTGTTGTTTTTGGATGGAATGTCCTATAAATATCAATTAAGTCCATCTTGTTTAATGTATCATTTAAACCTTATTTTTCCTTATTTATTTTCCTTTTGGATGATTTGTCCATTGTTGAAAGTGGGGGCTTAAAATCCCCTAATATGATTGTGTTACTGTCGATTTCCCCTTTTATGGCTGTTATTATTTGCCTTATATATTGAGGTGCTCATATGTTGGGTACATAAATATTTACAACTGTTATATCTTCTTCTTACATCGATCCCTTGATCATTATGTAGTGTCCTTCTTTGTCTCTTCCAATAGTCTTTATCTTAAAGTCTATTTTGTCTGATATGAATATTGCTACTCCAGCTTTCTTTGATTTCCATTTGCATGGAATATCTTTTTCCATCCCCTTACTTTCAGTCTGTATGTGTCCCTAGGTCTGAAGTTGGTCTCTTGTAGACAGCATATATATTCGTCTTGTTTTTATATCCATTCAACCAGTCTGTGTCTTTTTGTGGGAACATTTAATCCACTTACTTTGAGGGTAATTATCAAATGAATGTTCCTATTCCCATTTTTTAATTGTTTTGTGTTTGTTATTATAGGTCTTTTCCTTCTCTTGTGTTTCTTGCCTAGAGCAGTTCCTTTAGCATTTGTTGTAAAGCTGGTTTGGTAGTTCTGAACTCACTCAGCTTTTGCTTGTGTGTAAAGCTTTTAATTTCTCCATCAAATCTGAATGAGATCCTTGCTGGGTAGAGTAATCTTGGTTGTATGTTTTTCTCCTTCATCACTTTAAATATGTCCTGCCAGTCCCTCCTGGCTTGCAGAGTGTCTGCTGAAAGATCAGATGTTAACCGTATGGCGATTCCTTGTCTGTTATTTGTTGTTTTTCCCTTGCTGCTTTTAATATGTGTTCTTTGTATTTAATTTTTTTTAAGTATTAGATAATTTTTTCTCAAGGGAATCTAAAACCTATTACCTTTATTTTTTTTAATTTTTCCTTTAACATCTTTATTGGAGTATAACTGCTTTATAATGGTGTGTTAGTTTCTATTTTTAACAGAGTGAATCAGTTATACATATACATATGTTCCCATATCTCTTCCCTCTTTGTCTCCCTCCCTCCCACCCTCCCTATCCCACCCCTCCAGAGAGCCACAAAGAACCGAGCCGGTTTCCCTGTGCCATGTGGCTGCTTCCCATTGGCTATCTACCTTACGTTTGTTAGTATATATATGTCCATGTCTCTCTCTCACCCTAACACACCTCACCCTTCCCCCTCCCCATATCCTCAAGTCTGTTCTCCAGTAGGTCAGAGTCTTTATTCCTGTTTTACCCCTGGTTCTTCATAACATTTTTTTCTCTTAAATTCCATATATATGTGTTAGCATACGTTATTGTCCTTCTCTTTCTGACTTACTTCACTCTGTATGACAGACTCTAAATCTATCCACCTCATTACAAATAGCTCAATTTCGTTTCTTTTTATGGCTGAGTAATATTCCATTGTATATATGTGCCACATCTTCTTTATCCATTCATCCGACGATGGGCACTTAGGTTGTTTCCATCTCTGGGCTATTGTAAATAGAGCTGCAATGAACATTTTGGTGCATGACACTTTCTGAATTCTGGTTTCCTCAGGGTATATAACTAGTAGTGGGATTGCTGGGTAATATGGTAGTTCTATTTGTAGTTTTTTAAGGAACCTCCATACTGTTCTCCATAGTGGCTGAACCAATTCACATTCCCACCAGCAGTGCAAGAGTGTTCCCTTTTCTCCACACCCTCTCCAGCATTTATTGTTTCTAGATTTTTTGATGATGGCCATTCTGACTGGTGTGAGATGATATCTCATTGTAGTTTTGATTTGCATTTCTCTAATGATTAATGATGTTGAGCATTCTTTCATGTGTTTGTTGGCAGTCTGTATATCTTCTTTGGAGAAATGTCTATTTAGGTCTTCTGCCCATTTTTGGATTGGGTTGTTTATTTTTTTGTTATTGAGCTGCATGAGCTGCCTGTAAATTTTAGAGATTAATCCTTTGTCAGTTGATTCATTTGCAAATATTTTCTCCCATTCTGAGGGCTGTCTTTTGGTCTTGTTTATGGTTTCCTTTGCTGTGCAAAAGCTTTGAAGTTTCATTAGGTCCCATTTGTTTATTTTTGTTTTTATCTCCATTACTCTAGGAGATGGGTCAAGAAGGATCTTGCTGTGATTTATGTCATAGAGTGTTCTGCCTATGTTTTCCTCTAAGAGTTTGATAGTTTCTGGCCTTACATTTAGGTCTTTAATCCATTTTGAGCTTATTTTTGTGTATGGTGTTAGGGAGTGATCTAATCTCATACTTTTACATGTACCTATCCAATTTTCCCAGCACCACTTATTGAAGAGGCTGTCCTTTCTCCACTGTATATTCCTGCCACCTTTATCAAAGATAAGGTGACCATATGTGCATGGGTTTATCTCTGGGCTTTCTATCCTATTCCATTGATCTATCTTTCTGTTTTTGTGCCAGTACCATACTGTCTTGATTACTGTAGCTTTGTAGTATAGTCTGAAGTCAGGCAGCCTGATTCCTCCAGCTCCATTTTTTGTTCTCAAGATTGCTTTGGCTATTCGGGGTCTTTTGTGTTTCCATACAAATTGTGAAATTTTTTGTTCTAGTTCTGTGAAAAATGCCAGTGGTAGTTTGATAGGGATTGCATTGAATCTATAGATTGCTTTGGGGAGTAGAGTCATTTTCACAATGTTGATTCTTCCAATCCAAGAACATGGTATATCTCTCCATCTGTTTGTATCATCTTTAATTTCTTTCATCAGTGTCTTATAATTTTCTGCATACAGGTCTTTTGTCTCCTTAGGTAGGTTTATTCCTAGATATTTTATTCTTTTTGTTGCAATGGTAAATGGGAGTGTTTTCTTGATTTCACTTTCAGATTTTTCATCATTAGTATATAGGAATGCCAGAGATTTCTGTGCATTAATTTTGTATCCTGCTACTTTACCAAATTCATTGATTAGCTCTAGTAGTTTTCTGGTAGCATCTTTAGGATTCTCTATGTAGAGTATCATGTCATCTGCAAACAGTGACAGCTTTACTTCTTCTTTTCCGATTTGGATTCCTTTTATTTCCTTTTCTTCTCTGATTGCTGTGGCTAAAACTTCCAAAACTATGTTGAATAAGAGTGGTGAGAGTGGGCAACCTTGTCTTGTTCCTGACCTTAGTGGAAATGCTTTCAGTTTTTCGCCATTGAGGATGATGTTGGCTGTGGGCTTGTCATATACGGCCTTTATTATATTGAGGAAAGTTCCCTCTACACCTACTTTCTGCAGGGTTTTTATCATAAATGGGTGTTGAATTTTGTCAAAAGCTTTCTCTGCATCTATTGAGATGATCATATGGTTTTTCTCCTTCAATTTGTTAATATGGTTAATCACATTGATAGATTTGCGTATATTGAAGAATCCTTGCATTCCTGGAATAAACCCCACTTGATCATGGTGTATGATCCTTTTAATGTGCTGTTGGATTCTGTTTGCTAGTATTTTGTTGAGGATTTTTGCATCTATGTTCATCAGTGATATTGGCCTGTAGTTTTCTTTCTTTGTGACATCCTTGTCTGGTTTTGGTATCAAGGTGATGGTGGCCTCGTAGAATGAGTTTGGGAGTGTTCCTCCCTCTGCTATATTTTGGAAGAGTTTGAGAAGAATAGGTGTTAGCTCTTCTCTAAATGTTTGATAGAATTCGCCTGTGAAGCCATCTGGTCCTGGGCTTTTGTTTGTTGGAAGATTTTTAATCACAGTTTCAATTTCAGTGTTTGTGATTGGTCTGTTCATATTTTCTATTTCTTCCTGATTCAGTCTTGGCAGTTTGTGCATTTCTAAGAATTTGTCCATTTCTTCCAGATTGTCCATTTTATTGGCATAGAGTTGCTTGTAGTAATCCCTCATGATTTTTTGTATTTCTGCAGTGTCAGTTGTTACTTCTCCTTTTTCATTTCTGATTCTATTGATTTGAGTCTTCTCCCTTATTTTCTTGATGAGTCTGGCTAATGGTTTATCAATTTTGTTAATCTTCTCAAAGAACCAGCTTTTAGTTTTATTGATCTTTGCTATTGTTTCCTTCATTTCTTTTTCATTTATTTCTGATCTGATTTTTATGATTTCTTTCCTTCTGCTAACTCTGGGGTTTTTTTGTTCTTCTTTCTCTAATTGCTTGAGGTGCAAGGTTAGGTTGTTTATTCGAGATGTTTCCTGCTTCTTAAGGTGGGCTTGTATTGCTATAAACTTCCCTCTTAGAACTGCTTTTGCTGCATCCCATAGGTTTTGGGTCGTTGTATCTCCATTGTCATTTGTTTCTAGGTATTTTTTAATTTCCTCTTTGATTTCTTCAGTGATCACTTCGTTACTAAGTAGTGTATTGTTTAGCCTCCATGTGTTTGTATTTTTTACTGCTCTTTTCCTATAATTGATATCTAATCTCATGGCGTTGTGGTCGGAAAAGATACTTGATATAATTTCAATTTTCTTAAATTTACCAAGGCTTGATTTGTGACCCAAGATATGATCTATCCTGGAGAATGTTCCATGAGCACTTGAGAAAAATGTGTATTCTGTTGTTTTTGGATGGAGTGTCCTATAAATATCAATTAAGTCCATCCTGTTTAATGTATCATTTAAAGCTTGTGTTTCCTTATTTATTTTCATTTTGGATGATCTGTCCATTGGTGAAAGTGGGGTGTTGAAGTCCCCTACTATGAATGTGTTACTGTCGATTTCCCCTTTTATGGCTGCTAGTTTTTGCCTTATGTATTGAGGTGCTCCTATGTTGGGTGCATAAATATTTACAATTGTTATATCTTCTTCTTGGATCGATCCCTTAATCATTATGTAGTGTCCTTCTTTGTCTCTTCTGATAGTCCTTATTTTAAAGTCTATTTTGTCTGATATGAGAATTGCTACTCCAGCTTTCTTTTGGTTTCCATTTGCATGGAATATCTTTTTCCATCCCCTTACTTTCAGTCTGTATGTGTCTCTAGGTCTGAAGTGGGTCTCTTGTAGACAGCATATATATGGGTCTTGTTTTTGTATCCATTCAGCCAATCTGTGTCTTTTGGTGGGAGCATTTAGTCCATTTACATTTAAGGTAATTATCGATATGTATGTTCCTATTCCCATTTTCTAAATTGTTTTGGGTTCGTTATTATAGGACTTTTCCTTCTCTTGTGTTTTTGTCTAGAGAAGTTCCTTTAGCATTTGTTGTAAAGCTGGTTTGGTGGTGCTGAACTCTCTCAGCTTTTGCTTGTCTGTAAAGGTTTTAATTTCTCCATCAAATCTGAATGAGATCCTTGCTGGGTAGAGTAATCTTGGTTGCAGGTTTTTCTCCTTCATCACTTTCAGTATGTCCTGCCACTCCCTTCTGGCTTGTAGAGTTTCTGCTGAGAGATCAGCTGTTAACCTTATGGGGATTCCCTTGTGTGTTATTTGTTGTTTTTCCCTTGCTGCTTTTAATATGCTTTCTTTGTATTTAGTTTTTGACAGTTTGATTAATATGTGTCTTGGCGTATTTCTCCTTGAATTTATCCTGTATGGGACTCTCTGTGCTTCCTGGACTTGATTAACGATTTCCTTTCCCATATTAGGGAAGTTTTCAACTATAATCTCTTCAAATATTTTCTCAGTCCCTTTCTTTTTCTCTTCTTCTTCTGGAACCCCTATAATTCGAATGTTGGTGCGTTTAATGTTGTCCCAGAGGTCTCTGAGACTGTCCTCAGTTCTTTTCATTCTTTTTTCTTTATTCTGCTCTGCAGTAGTTATTTCCACTATTTTATCTTCCAGGTCACTTATCCGTTCTTCTGCCTCATTTATTCTGCTATTGATCCCATCTAGAGTATTTTTCATTTCATTTATTGTGTTGTTCATCATTGTCTGTTTCATCTTTATTTCTTCTAGGTCCTTGTTAACTGCTTCTTGCATTTTGTCCATTCTATTTCCAAGATTTTGGATCATCTTTACTATCATTATTCTGAACTCTTTTTCAGGTAGACTGCCTATTTCCTCTTCATTTGTTAGGTCTGGTGGGTTTTTATCCTGCTCCTTCATCTGCTGTGTGTTTTTCTGTCTTCTCATTTTGCTTATCTTACTGTGATTGGGTTCACCTTTTTGCAGGCTGCAAGTTCGTAGCTCCCGTTGTTTTTGATGTCTGTCTCCAGTGGCTAAGGTTGGTTCAGTGCGTTGTGTAGGCTTCCTGGTGGAGGGGACTAGTGGCTGTGTTGTGGTGTATGAGGCTAGATCTTGTCTCTCTAGTGGGCAGGTCCACGTCTGGTGGTGTGTTTTGGGGTGTCTGTGGACTTATTATGATTTTAGGCAGCCTCTCTGCTAGTGGGTGGGGTTGTGTTCCTGTTTTGCTATATGGTTGGCATAGGTTGTCCAGCACTGTAGCTTGCTGGTCGTTGAGTGAAGCTGGGTGCTGGTGTTGAGATGGAGATCTCTGGGAGATTTTCGCCGTTTGATATTATGTGGGGCTGGGAGGTCTCTTCTTGACGAGTGTTCTGAAGTTGGCTCTCCCACCTCAGAGGCAGAGTCCTGACTCCTGGCTGGAGCAGCAAGAGCCTTTCATCCACTCGGCTCAGAATAAAAGGGAGAGAAAGTAGAGAGAATTAGTATAAGTAGGAGGAAATAGGAAAGAAAGAAAGAAAGAAAGAAAGAGAGGAGGGAAGGAAGGAAGGAGGGAAGGAAGAAAGAAAGAAAGAAGAAAAGAAAGGAAGAAGGCAAGAAGGAAAGAAAGGAGGGAGGGAGGGAGGAGGGAAGGAAGGAAGGAATGAGGGAAGGAAGGAAAAAATACAGAAAGAAAGAAGATACAGTAAAATAAAATAAAGTATAATAAAGTTATTGAATTAAAAAAAAATAATAATTTAGAGGAAAAAAAAAAAAAGGACGGGTAGAACCTTAGGACAAATGGTGGAAGCAAAGTTATAGAGACAAATCTTACATAGAAGCATACACATATACCCTCACAAAAAGAGGTAAAGTGGGAAAAAAAAATTTAGAGGAAAAAAAAAAAAAGGACGGGTAGAACCTTAGGACAAATGGTGGAAGCAAAGTTATAGAGACAAATCTTACATAGAAGCATACACATATACCCTCACAAAAAGAGGTAAAGTGGGAAAAAAATCATAAAACTTGCTCTCCAAGTCCACCTCCTCAATGTGGGATGATTCGTTGTCTAAAAGAGGGAAGGAAGGAAGGAAAGATAGAAAGAAGGTAAAGTATAATACAGTTCTTTAAATTAAAATTAATTATTAAAATAAATTTAAAAAAAACAAAAAAAACAATGGACAGATAGAATGCTAGGACAAATGGTGGAGGCAAACCTATACAGACAAGACAGAAGCATACACATACACATTCACAAAAAGAGGAAAAGGGGAAAAAAATCATAGATCTTGCTCTAGAAGTCCGCCTCCTCAATTTGGGATGATTCGCTGTCTATTCATGTATTCCACAGAGGCAGGGTACATCAAGTTGATTGTGTAGCTTTAATCCGCTGTTTCTGAGGCTGCTGGGAGAGATTTCCCTTTTTCTTCTTTGTTCTCACAGCTCACAGGGGCTCAGCTTTCGATTTGGCCCCGCCTCTGCATGTAGGTCGCTGGAGGGCGTCTGTTTTTTGCTCAGACAGGACGGGGTTAAAGGAGCAGCTGACTCGGGGGCTCTGGCGCACTGAGGCCGGTGGGGAGGGAGGGGCACGGAGTGCCGGGTGGGCCTGCGGCGGCAGAAGTCAGCATGACGTTGCACCAGCCTGAGGCCCGCCGTGTGTTCTCCCTGAGAAGTTGTCCCTGGGTCCCGGGGACCTGGCAGTGGCGGGCTGCACAGGCTCCCCGGAAGAGGGGTGTGGATAGTGACCTGTGCTCGCACACAGGCCCCTTGGTGGCGGCAGCAGCAGCCTTAGCGTCTCCCGCCTGTCTCTGGTTTCCGAGCTTTTAGCCGCGGCCCGCGCCCGTTTCTGGAGCTCCTTTAGGCAGCGCTCTTAAAACCCCTCTCCTCACGCCCCAGGAAACAAAGAGGGAAGAAAAAGTCTCTTGCCTCCTCAGCAGGTGCAGACTTTTCCCCAGACTCCCTCCCGGCTAGCCGTGGCACACTAACCCCTTCGGGCTATGTTCAAGTCACGAACCCCAGTCCTCTCCCTGAGCTCCGACTGAAACCGAAACCGAGCCTCAGCTCGAAGCCCCACCTGCCTCGGCGGGTGAGCACACAAGCCTGTCTGGCTGGTGAGTGCCGGTCGGCGCCGATCCTCTGTGCGGGAATCTCTCCGCTTTGCCCTCCGCACCCCCGTTGCCGTGCTCTCCTCCGCGGCTCCGAAGCTCCCCGCTCCGCCTCCCACAATCTCTGCCCGCGAAGGGACTTCCTAGTGTGTGGAGACCTTTCCTCCTTCACAGCTCCCTCCCACTGGTGCAGGTGCCTTCCCTATTCTTTTGTCTCTTTTTAGTTAATTTTTTCTTTTGCTCTACCCAGATATGTGGGGAGTTTCTTGCCTTTTGGGAGGTCTGAGGTCTTCTGCCAGCATTCAGTAGGTGTTCCGTAGGAGTTGTTCCACATGTATATGTATTTCTGGTGTATTTGTGGGGAGAAAGGCGATCTCCGTGTCTTGCTCCTCCGCCATCTTTCCACCGCCCCCTGTATTTAATTTTTGATAGTTTGATTAATATGTGTCTTGCTGTATTTCTCCTTGGATTTATCCTGTATGGGACTCTCTGTTGTTCCTGGTCTTGATTAACTATTTCCTTTCCCATATTAGGGAAGTTTTCAACTATAATATCTTCAAATACTTTTTCAGCCCCTTTCTTTTTCTCTTCTTCTTCTGGGACCCCTATAATTCGAATGTTGGTGCACTTAATGTTGTTCCAGAAATCTCTGAGACTGTCCTCAGTTCTTTTCATTCTTTTTTCAATATTCTGCTCTGCAGTAGTTTTTCCCATAATTTTATCTTCCAGGTCACTTTTCCATTCTTCTGCCTCAGTTATTCTGCTATTGATCCCTTCTAGAGTACTTTTAATTTCATTTATTGTGTTGTTTATCGTTGCTCATTTCCTCTTTAGTTCTTCTAGGTACTTGTGAAATGTTTCTTGCATTTTCTCTATTCTATTTCCAACATTTTGGATCATCTTTACTATCATTATTCTGAATTCTTTTTCAAGTAGACTGCCTATTTCTTCTTCATTTGTTACATCTGGTGGGTTTTTACCTTGCTCCTTCATCTGCTGTGTGCTTTTCTGTCTTTTTGTTTTGCTTATCTTAACTGTGTTTGGGGTTTCCTTTTCGCACGCTGCAGGTTCGTAGTTCCTGTTGTTTTTGGTGTCTGTCCCCAGTGACTAAGGTTGGTTCAGTGGGTTGTGAACTTTTCTCCTTCACAGCTCCTCCTGGTGGAGAGGACTAGTGCCTGTGTTCTGGTGGTTGAGGCTGGATCTTATCTTTCTGGTGGGCAGGTCAACATCTGATGGTGTGTTTCAGGGTGTCTGTGGCCTTATTATGATTTTAGGCAGCCTCTCTGCTAATGGGTGGGGTTGTGTTCCTGTCTTGCTAGTTTTTTCGCATAGGGTGTCCAGCACTGTAGCTTGCTGGTCATTGAGTGGAGCTGGGTGTTGGTGTTGAGATGGAGATCTCTGGGAGATTTTCACCGTTTGATATCATGTGGAGCTGGGAGGTCTCTGGTGGACCAGTGTCCTGAAGTTGGCTCTCCCACCTCAGTGACACAGCCCTGATGCCTGGCTGCAGCACAAAGAGCCTGTCTGCCACACGAATCAGAATAAAAGGGAGAAAAAATGAAAGAAAGAAAGAAAGAAAGAAAGAAAGAAAGAAAGAAGATAAAATAAAATAAAGTAAGATAAAATAAAATTATTAAAATAAAACATAAAATAGTAAATATTAAGAAAAAAATTTTTTTAAAGTAAAAAAAAAAAAAAACTGTTGGAACCCTCAGACAAATGGCGAAAGCAAAGCTATACAGACAAGTTCTCACACAGAAACATACATATGCACACTCACAAAAAGAGGAAAGGGGGAAAAAATAATATATCTTTCTCCCAAAGTCCACCTCCTCAATTTGGGCTGATTTGTTGTCTATTCAGGTATTCCACCAATGCAGGGTACATCAAGTTGATTGTGCAGATTTAATACGCTGCTTCCGAGGCTACTGGGGGAGATTTCCCTTTCTCTTCTTTGTTTGCACAGCTCCTGGGGCTCAGCTTTGGTGTGCCCCTGCCTCTGTGTGTAGGTTGCCAGAGGGTGTCTGTTCTTCGCTCAGACAGGACGGGGTTAAAGGAGTGGCTGATTCGGGGGCTCTGGCTCACTCAGGCCGGGAGGAAGGAGAGATGTTGTACCAGCCTGAGGCGTGCCGTGTGTTCTCCCGGGGAAGTTGTCCCTGGATCATGGGACCCTGGCAGTGGCGGGCTGCACAGGCTCCTGGGAGGGGAGGTCACGATAGTGACCTGTGCTCACACACAGGCTTCTTGGTGGTGACAGCAGCAGCCTTAGTGTCTCATGACCGTCTCTGGGGTCCACGCTTTTAGCCGCACCACGCGCCCGTCTCTGGAGCTCCTCTAAGCAGCGCTCTTAATCCCCTCTCCTCGTGCACCAGAAAACAAAGAGGGAAGAAAAAGTCTCTTGCCACTTTGGCAGGTCCAGACTTTTCCCAGACTCCCTTCCAGCTAGCCATGGTGCACTAACCCCCTGCCGGCTGTGTACACGCCGCCAACCGCAGTCTTCTCCCTGCAGTTCGACCGAAGCCCAAACCTCAGCTCCCAGCCCCACTCTCCCCGGCGGGTGAGCCGACAAGCCTCTTGGGCTGGTGAGTGCTGGTCGGCACTGATCCTATATGCGGGAATCTCTCTGCTTTGCCCACCGCACCCTGTTGCTGTGCTCTCCTCTGTGGCTCTGAAGCTTCCCCCCTCTGCCACCCGCAGTCTCCACCCACGAAAGGGCTTCCTAGTGTGTGGAAAACTTTTGTCCTTCACAGCTCCCTCCCACTCGTGCAGGTCCCGTCCCTATTCTTTTGTCTCTGTTTTTTCTTTTTTCTTTTGCCCTACCCAGGTACATGGGGAGTTTCTTGCCTTTTGGGAGGTCTGAGGTCTTCTTCAAGCGTTCAGTGGGTGTTCTATAGGAGCAGATCCACGTGTAGATGTATTTCTGATGTATTTGTGGGGAGGAAGGTGATCTCCACGTCTTACTCTTCTGCCATCTTCTCCAGCCTCCCCACATCTTCTTTATCCATTTGTCTGTCAATGGACACTTACATTGCTTCCATGTCCTGTTTGCAGATGACATGATACTATACATACAGAATCATAAAGATGCTACCAGAAAACTACTACAGCTAATCAATGAATATGGTAAAATAGCAGGATAGAAACTTAATGCACAGAAATCTCTGGCATTCATCCTAACGATGAAAACTCTGAAAGAGAAATAAGGGAGACAGGGGACAATCCCATTTACCATTGCAACAAATAGAATAAAATACCTAGGAATAAACCTTCCTAAGGAGACAAAAGACCTATATGCAGAAAACTACTAGACACTGATGAAAAAAATTAAAGACAATACAAACAGATGGAGAGATATACCATGTTCTTGTATTGGAAGAATCAACATTGTGAAAATGACTCTACTACCTAAAGCAATCTACAGATTCAGTGCAATCCCTATCATGCTACCAATGGCATATTTCACAGAACTAGAACAAAATGTTTTACAATTTGTATGGAAACACACAAAAAAACTGCCAAATAGCCAAAGCAATTTTGAGAAAGAAAAACGCAGCTGGAGGAATCAGGCTCCCTGACTTCAGATTAAATGACATTTAGATGAAACTTTGGACTTGATTCGCTGCTGGAAGGAGTCAGCATTTCTGGGGCTGTTGGAATAGAAGTATATATTTTGCTTTTGAGTAGGACATGGATTTTGGAAGCCCAGGGACAGATTGCAATGGATTTTGTGTTTCCCAAATTCATATGTTGAAGACCTAACCCTCAATTAATGATATTTGAAAATGGGGTTTTGGGGAGTTAACTATGTTTAGACCAGGGCATGAGAGTGAGATCCTCAGGATGGGATTAGTGACCTTACAAAAAGAAGACGATCTCTCTCTGTCTCTCTCTCCATGCACACATACCAAAGAAGTTCCCAGTGAGCACACAGCAAGAAGGCAGCTTTCTGCAACCAAGGAAGAGGATCCTCACCAGACACATAACCTGCAGGCACCTTGATCTTGGACTTTGAGCCTCCAGAACTTTGGGTAATAAATGTCTATTAGTCTATGGTGTTTTGTTATAGAAGCCATAGCTCAGTAAGACAGCCTGTGAGAGAAAATGAGGACAAAGTTGGACAAGGCTGAGATAACAACATGTCTGGATACAAGATTAAATCCTACAAAGTAGAGAATGGAAAAAAAGAAGTTTAGATAGGAAGACTGTTAGATGGCAGGGCAGTTCTATGAGAGTTTGGGAAGGTTGATGGGTAAAGTCACCCCTCAGAAGAGTATCAGGGCTCGCAGGAATGTGCCTGCAGTAGCTTTCCTGCAATACATACCAGGTGGGGAGCAGCCTGTTGGAATGTGGTGATAGAGTCAGAGCACAGCAGCTGTAGTCTTCAGTCAGCCGTCCTCTCCATGGTAGGAGACATAAGGGACACACTTTCGTGGATACATAAAGGGCATTGGTTTTCAACCAGAAAACCCAGGGTTCAAGTCTGAGGTTTGATAAGTTCTATTTGGGAGACACGGAGCAAATGAGCTTTCAAAATTCTGTTTTCTCCTCTGAGAATGGCCTAAAAGGAAGTACCTCTTTAATGGCATGATTCTAAAGATACACACACACACACACACACACATACACACACTATATACATATATATGTATACATATATGTATACATATATATGTATATATGTATACATATATATGTATATATATACATATATATGTATATATATATATATATATATACATATATATATGTGTGTGTATAAAGTGCAACAACATTCCCTGGTGCACTGTGCAGACACAATAAATGCTATTAGGATTATTAACATACATGCTATCAGTGTCCCAGAGTCTCATGTAGCAATCAGAATTCCATCCAAATGCAAATTATTGCAGCCCTGCTGGTCTCCGCTCATCCAGTTCCAATTATCAGGTCAATTTTTAATGGAAAACCCTTTTACCAGCACACACAGGCACACAATTTCCACAGATAAGTTGCTTTGATCCCAGCCTATTATAAACTTTGAAATGCTTACAATGCTCTTGATCAACATTAAATTCCTTGGAACTGTGAATTCAGGCAGACATATTGAGACACATTAATTAAGAAAGAAGAACACTTGAATTTATTTGGGAGCTGTAATTTACTCATATTTTAGCAGAATAGTGCAAGCTAAGTGACAGATGCTTTGAAGCAGATATAGTTTGTGAAGTAAAGAAGCACTAGAGCATCAAATAATAAGCTGCACATGAGGCATAATTTATCAGGTGGTATCAGTTGCAGTGGAATTCCCAGTGAAGACCCACTTATGTCTTGGGGCATAAAAATAAGTCATGCTGACATCTAAAATGTCAAAACCTCCACAAAAGATCTTGATTTCTCTCAACTACAAAAACAAAATTTTTTGTTTTCCACAAAAAATTTAATTGAGGAATTTGATTTTCCCATCAGTTATTAATTCTTTTTTAACCCAAGATTAAAGGAAGACTTTCCAAACCCACCCCCACAGGGGGCTGTCAGTGACAGCTGGTTGGAGTTTCTTAATCTGTGTACTCCTGTGTGGTCCTTTTGGATAAGGAATAAACAACCAACTGAACAGAGACAAATAAAAACCCTGTCTTCCACTAAGAGCCCTAACTGGTAATAACAGATTCTGAGGAAGTTACATTAGCGTTATATCCTTGTAAACATGGAACCCCTGTAGACAACATTATAAGCTATAACACTGCTCGCCTTGGAGATGTTTCTTTTCTGTAAGATGCAATTATGGATTGTTTGGTTCCTTTGAAATAATGGAAATGCACACATATATGTACTTACATATAGTTGTGTGGCTTAATGAAAATGAACACATATATGTACTTACATATAGTTGTGTGGCTTTTAAAATTCTCTGCAGAGGGCATTTGTGTTCTTTGACCTCTTTAGCATCTTCTTCTAAGGTATGATGAGGGAAGACTTTTGAGGAACAAAATCTAGAACAAAAATCCACTGACAATGAGGTGATTGATGATGTGTTACCAGCCTGGATAGAGGACAGGCCAGGGGGCAGCTGTCCACAGGGCACAACTCCAGTGGTTCAACATCTCTGGACTTTTAATTCTAGATACTCAGATTTTCCACATGTATTTCAGTACATAGCTGATGAAAAATAAATTAGACTGCTTCTACTGAGATAGAAAATATTGTCATGGGTTATTTTTTAAAAATTAAAAGGAAGCACACACACACAGAGTCTTCTCATTGCTACCAATGTTATGCAGTTGACACTGTTTGTAATTCCTGCCATTAAGATACATTGGATTGTGGTTGACTGAGGTCTACAGTAGCAAATATACAGGTGAAATTTTAAAACAACAATTCAAAGCCAATTCTTTTAATAGAGGACAAGCTATGTGTTTTCCTATTTGAATTATTAAAATATTGAATGATTTCATAATCTTTCAAAGATGTTCTGTGATTCTGAAAATGGCAGACTATTGACCATTGCATTAAATTCCTTACTGTGAAAATACATGATTTTTATGAACAAAAAGCAGTTTCTCTTTTGCTTTACTAAATGTATATTAAACCAATATTAGGGAAAAAATAAACTAAAAGACTGTTATGAGATTAGATAGTCTAAAGTGAAACTTTGACGCTTGATGTCACAAGGACATGTCTTGATATAGGTTATGGTATATTCATTCTCAGCTCAGACTGCAGACACAAAATTACACTGCAAAGAAGGTGTAAAATAACCTTTGTGTCACTGCAGAATCAGAACACAGGTTAAAGCAGAGTATGAAGGCAGGAAAGAGAGGACAAGTTAAAGTTAAAATTGAAATATTGAGGTTAGGGCAAACAAGAAAATCATTCTCTTATTTTCATTAATTTAAGTAACAAACAATATAAAGCCAACACTGCAAAATATGTTGGAAATAAAACCATCCAAAAATTAATTATTAAAGGTTGTATTTTAGGAAGTGCTTTAGAACCCTCACGTGCTGTCTGTTTGGTAATAGGGGCCCTGCAGCAGGGAGCAGCTGATGTAAGGCAAGAGGGTGTGGAGCTGGAAGCCATGATCTTGCCTGACCAGTCGGGGGCTACTGCCTGATATCACTGTGAGGTTCGTGATCTGAACCTTATTGACAAGGAACTAGAAAGTTATATCAGCTCTCCTGGAGTGTTCTCTGTAGTATCTCATATATATGTGCGTGTAGTTGCACTTATCCTAAACTGTACATGCATGGTAAATCTCAACAAAATTTTGTCGTCTTTGTAAATTGAGAACTAAATAATCTTTAGTTTTATATAATTGTGCTAGTTTGCTAAAGCTGCTGTAACAAATTACAATAGATTGTATAACTTAAACAACTGAATTTTATTTCTCATGGGTCTGGAGGCTAAAGTGTGAGATCAAGGTGTCAGCAGGGTTGATGACTTCTGAGACCTCTCTCCTTGGTGTGCAGACTGTTGTCTTCTCCCTATGTCTGTGTCCTAATCTCTTCTTGTTAAAAGGACTTCAGTCATATGGGATTAGGACCCACACAAATGACTTCGCTTTAACTTGAGCAACTCTTTGAAGACCCTATTTCTAAATACAATCACATTATGAGGTACTGGGTAGGAGGTTAGGACATTAACATATGAAGTTGAGGGGGACACAATTCAACTTATAGTAATAGTTGATCTCTAACATATATGGATAGATTATATATATATGTATACAGTTGATGTCTATATATAATTAATTATGTAACCTCTCTATATATAGTTCATTAATCTCTATCACTATTGAAATCTCTATCTATGAGATGTATATATTTTCATCTTGAAAAAAATTCAAGACTCTTCAGTATATTTTGTAAGGTTTAGAAGGAAATAGTGTCATACGAATATATTTCTGACATAGTAGCAAGGATTCTAAAAATCATAGATAACATAAGCCTAAAAAATAATTATATATATATATATATATTTTTAAATTAGTATATATATTTTAAAAGGTAGAAAGTAGATTGCACTAATTATAGAGCAGTCAGTTTGATGTAATCCATGGTTTATACTCTAATTTTAATTATTAAATCATATTTTGGATTTTATATCTATATGCAATATATGATATATATATTATAATGTATATATAAATGGAGTGTGTGTGTGTATATATATATACAAATATAAAATTCTCTAATACAAAGTACCTTTAATTTTTTTTTGCAATTTTGCAAATAATACTACATAGACACATATTTGACAGACAAAATAAGTTCAGAATTTCTAATATGTTAGAAGTAATTAAAAGTAATATATAAAGACTTGTAAATACTGTTAAAAGAGCAGCAAGTTTTCCTGAAACAAGAAGAAATATTTGGTCTTACCCTGGTAATATGAAGGTACAAGAGCTACAGCTATTTAATTAGATTTATTTTCTGTCAAAATAAAAGGCTCAGAATGGTATGCTGGATAAAAAATGAAATTGATATTTGTGTTAGCTCAATAACAGGATTTTATGAACCAAGTGTCTGATAATATTACATATCCATAACTGGGAGTGTTCTAGTAGAAGATCTTTACAACATTGTACAAGGAATTCAGACATTGATTGATTATATTACATTTAAGTTCCCTTCTAAACTTAAAATGTTATATTAAATTATGATACAGATCAGAGAAGGCTTTTGATTAATATTTAATAGTTGCTTTCTTTGGATTTTAATGCATGAAATAAACTCAGGTTGAAACCCTGAATTTGCAGGATGATAATCAACTCTCAGGCATTTCCATACTGCATAGCTAAAGTTTTGCAAATTATAAATGTATTGTACTTGTAGTGTAATAACCATACTTTTTTTTCAGACTTTTAACCTTTTTATTTTTGAATAATGTTAGATTTGGAGAAGAAGTACAAAGATAGGACAGAGAGTTCCCACATAACTTTCATCCACCTTCTCTTAATGTTAACATTTTACATAACCATGGCACAATTTTTGCTCTCTTTATAGATAAAGAAATTAACATTGGCACAATACTATTATTTAAACTCCAAACTCTGTTTGGAGTTTACCAGTATTCTCACTAATATCCTTTTTCTCTGTACCAGGATCCGATCAGGATAACACACTGAATTCAGTCATCCAGTCTTTAATCTACTTCTATCTGTGAAAGTATCTCAATCTTTCCTTATGTTTTTGAACTTAAGAATTTTGAATAGTACCAGTCAGGCATGTTATAGAATGTCCATCAATTTGGGTCTCTTTGGTGTTTTATCATGGCTAGACCGGGGTTACATATTGTTGGGAAGAATGCCACAAAGATGAAATGTCCTTATCACAACAAATCAAGGAATCCATGACACCAAGATGACATCACATGATGTTAACCTTGATCATTCAGGGTGTTGTCTGCAGGTGTCCCCATCATAAAGTTACTATTGTTCACTTTAAACTCTCCTCTTTGGAACAGAATCAGTCAAACTCACACTTAATGAGAGAGGAATTAAGCTCCACTTTATGGAGGGGAAATAACTTTTCCATACGTTATTTGGAATTTTTCTGTTTAAAAAAATTGTGCTTTTTCCCATTTGTTTTTTCAATCATTTAATTATAGCAGCGTGAACATATGATATTTATTTTATTCTTTGTGTTCTAACATTATTCTTTCAGTTCTATATTACTATTTTTTTTGGTGTTTTTCAAATTATTCCAGCTTTGACCATTGAGAGATATTTCAGTTTGGTTTCTGTGTTCTGTAGCTATGTCTCTGCCTCCATGCTTCTTTTTATTTTGGTTGGTGGAAGCATACCTTTCTTTTCAGCATAACAAGATGCTCCAGGCTCATCTTGCATTTGCCTTGTCTCTGTCATTTCTCCAAAGTTTACCTGTTCCATTTTGTTGGAGGATGACATTTAGAAACCAAGATCTGAGCACTAGGTGTGCTCATTGCTATGGAGGGCTCACAGCTTCCAGGCCTTCTCAGCAGACATTACTAAGAGGTGTCTGTATGTATAATAATCCATGCATACATTCATATCTACATTTATTTATACATGTATCTATGTGAACATATTTTAAGATAAATGAGTTCATACTGACATTTCCAAAGGTAATCCAGAAACACAGGACTCATCCTATTCTTCCCTGCTTCTTTACTAGTAAATTCTTTCTCTGACAGTGAGAAACCTGGCCCCTGTTGTCTGTAATTCATTTACTTAATTGTTCAACACTAGTACATATGTAAAATAATTTCAGAATTTGTGAACCATGTCCCTTTGAGAAAGAAATTTACCAACTAGATTGCAGTGTTTACGGGCAGTTCCTTTGAATCAGTTAAAATACAGATTGCCGAAGTATTGAACTTAGGTCATCCCCTTTCTTCCCACTTCATTCAGTGACATTTTTAATGCATTCTTGCAGACTATATTCCACCCTGGAATCCCCTAATGTTGATTTTTTTTTTTAATTTACACATCACAATGTTCAGTCTTTGTGGTGTACATTTCTATGAGTTTTCACAGACACATAATTATGTCTCTAACACCACAGTACAATATAGAATAGTGTTTTAACCCTGAAAATTTCCCTGGGTGCTTCTTTCTTGAGTTAATCCATTTTCTCTCACCAAACACTGATCCGTTTTCTGCTTCTTTTATTTCGATGTTTTCTTAATGTCATACAAATGGAATTACACTATATGTAACCTTTTGAGTTTAGCTTTTTTCACTTAGAAAAATGTGTTGAATATTCACCAATGTTGTTGCTTGTGTCAATAGCTCAATGCTTTATATTTCTGAAGAGTATTCCACTATATGGATACATGAGAGTTTGTTAATCTATCCCCCTGTGAAGGGTATCTTGGTTTTTGGTGATTGTGAATCAAGCGGCTATAAATGTTTATGTGCAGGCTTTTGAGTGAACACCAGCTTCCAATTTATTAGGGTAACTCTTAGGAATAAAATTGTTGGGATTTATTGTAAGTGTATGTTATACTTTATAACAAATTGCCAAATGGTCTTGCAAGGTGTACCATTTTGCTTTCTTATTAGTAATGGATGAGGTTTCCTGTTGTTCCAACATAAATAGACTTTGATATTGCTATTAAAATATTAAAAGCACATGAAACTAATAATTTCATCAATATTATGTACTTTTTCAAGTAATAATAACATTTTGCATATGTTAAATGCTTTATAAACTTTGAATAATTTTTGTTTCAGTCCTCTTTGAATACAGGGACTCAATCAAGTGTCATCATTAGTTTTTATGGTGATGTTCAAAAGAACTGTAAAATTTACAGTTCAATGTTAATACTATAGAAAAATTAACTCATGTTTCCAGATTATAATTTACTAATTATTTATTTCAATTATTAATATCTGTACTCAATATGATTTTATAATACTCTGAACTTGTTACAACATGTATTTAATAAATCATTTCAGAAACTGATAAGAGTAAAGAAGTATTATCTTTATGATCTTTAAAACTCTTTCATTGTCTGTCTCCAATTGTCAGTCTTATTGTACCCCAGTGCCTGACAAAAAGTAGACTCTCAAAAGTAAAATATGTATTTATTTTATTATTTATTTATTTATTTATTTTTGCGGTACACGGGCCTTTCACTGTTGTGGTCTCTCCCGTTGCGGAGCACAGGCTCCGGACGCGCAGGCTCAGTGGCCATGGCTCACAGGCTCAGCCGCTCCGCGGCATGTGAGATCTTCCCGGACCGGGACACAAACCCGTGTCCCCTGAATTGGCAGGCGGACTCTCAACCACTGCACCACCAGGTAAGCCCTGTATTTATTTTTAATGAATAAATAAATGGATGATCACTTTTCATGGGACATTTTTAAGGACTTAAACCATTTTCATCCAGTATCAATTTCACTGTAAATTCTAATCTGTCTTGCCAACAGGATCAGGTAAAAACAAATGGGCTGTTCTCTTTCTGTGTTTCACACTTTGTATTTACAATGGTAAGATGTAAATCTTGCTAAGACAAATATTTGTGTGTTTGTATTGTTCTAGTTCTGTGGCTGAAACTATATCTATTGTGTGATAACAGATGGACAAACAAAGTGGCTAAGAAGACACTGCTTGATATAGGAATTGAGACAGGCTTAAGATAATAGTGTATATTTGGGAATAAGGGCAGTTTATGGCTGGTGGAAAAAAATAAGATTAATTTTTTTTTAGATGGCAAGAGGAACATGAAAAGATGCTCAACATCACTAACTATTAGAGAAATGCAAAACAAAACTACAATGAGGTATCACCTCACACCAGTCAGAATGGCCATCATCAAAAACTTCTACAAACAATAAATGCTGGAGAGGGTGTGGAGAAAAGGGAACCCTTTTACACTGTTGGTGGGAATGTAAATTGATACAGCCACTATGGAGAACAGTATGGAGGTTCCTTAAAAAATCAAAAATAGAACTACCATATGACCCATCAATCCTACTCCTGGGCATATACCTGAAGAAAACCATAATCCCAAAATATTCATGCACCCCAATGTTCATTGCAGCATATTTACAATAGCCAGGACATGGAAGCAACCAAAATGTTGCTTCCATGTTGCCATCCAACAGAGGAATGGATAAAGAAGATGTTGTATATATATGCAATAGAATATTACTCAGCCATAAAAAGGAATGAAATTGTGCCATTTGCAGAGACATGGATGGACCTAGAGTCTGTCATACAGAGTGAAGTAAGTCAGACAGAGAAAAACAAATATCATATATTAATGCATATATGTGGAATTTAGAAAAATGGTACAGATGAACCTATTTGCAAAGTAGAAATAGAGACACAGACATAGAGAACCAACATATGGACACCAAGTGAGGAGGGGTGTGGGATGTACTGGGAGATTGGCATTGATGTATGTACACTACTATGTATGAACTAGATGGCTGGGGGGGTCTAATGTATAGCACAGGGGTAAAATAAAAGAAGGTAAAATCTTCTTGCAGGTCATATATTAAATTAACCTTAAAAATGCATTCCAATATACATTAGGTGCAGAAAAATACTGTTTGATTCCACTTATAGGAAGTACCTAGAATAGTCAAATTCATAGAGTCTGAAAGTATATTGGTAGGTGCAAGGGGGCAGGGGTGTGGGGGGTAGTGAGGAGGAATGGGGAGCTAGTGTTTAAAGGGGACACAGTTTCAGTTTAGGAAGGTGAAAATTTCAGGAGATGGGTGATGGTGAGATTTGCACAACAATGTGAATGTACTTAGTGCCACTGAACTGTATAGTTAAATATGGATATTCTAGCAAAGAAGAATAGGACAGAGAAGGGAATGGCTGGTGTTTAAGCAAGTGAAAGTGTTCTCCACACCGTATAAATTTCATTTCTAATAAAAAAATATAAAGAGGAAAAAAAGATTAAAATTTGAAAGTAGTTTTGAAATGCTGTAGAGGAGGATAGACTAGAATGAAGACATGCTAGTAACCTATGTGAGAGATAAGGTCATTGTTGAGGAACTTAGAAACCAGATTTGAGACGTGACCCATAGAATAAAGAACCTATATTAGAATACCTCTAAGTTTCTTTTCTGCACTAATATATTTGGACCCTAAGATCACACCTCTTTCTTAAAAATCAGTGCTTCTCATTATTATCCATACCATTATGGCAGGAGTGATTTTTAACACAATTTGCACACACCTATACAGGATTACACAATTCACATTACACTTTATTGTCTAATGCAGTAGTACTGTGTTGGGGCATGATGAAGATTTATCTATTGTATAGCCTAATTTAAGTAATCTTTAGCATTATGACACTAATGATATGATTGGTAAAATTCTCATTTCATACGTCCCAAAACAAATATTTTACTTAAAATTCTTAAAAATTAGCAAAATATTGAATTTTATTTTCCCCCACTCCCTCTTTGCAGATCTAAATTTTACCCCAACCATAATTAACCCAAGGAAAAGTTTAAAAAATAATAATAAAAAAAAAGTTGCAGAGCTGCAGGACAGAGAAATTCTGAAGAAAGTTTGTCTGAATTTCATTAGCCACTGAGGGACTTCCAGAAAACTAATGGATTGTCATGCAACCACAATCAGGGTAGCATCTGCTGGACAAAAAGTAATCACAACCTTAAATTTATAGCAGAGTGTAAGATAATTCATTTGCTTTATCCCTGCTGTGAAGCTGAGAGCTGGAAACACATCAGTTTAGTATTCCCAAATAATATTACACCTTGATGACTGACAGCACATTACCCAGTCCAGGTCATAACAATAAAGCAACCAGGTGAATCATCAAGAATAAGTAATATGCTAGCTTCTTTTGTTTATTTCCTGGTGAGTTGAACAAGTATCGGCCATAAAGCACCACCAGAATAGTTTCTATCATGTAATTTGTACTTTTATACAAACTTTTACTGTAATTGTATACCATATACACACACATATATACACACATACATATGCATAGCTATATGTATATATCTAATTAGTCATTTATCCTAAATTTAGACACACTTGAGATGTCAGAGAGTAACTGCAAATATTTTAATTATAAATATAATATAATTATAAAATATAAATATAATTAAATTAAATATAATTATAAATTACATTTAGATTTGATTAAATCTACTTTGAGATTACATCTGAGTCCACCAATTATAACACATGTATAACTCGAAGATCTAAGTATCCATGGCAGCTCCAGGAAAAGTAAAACATATATCCAGTAATATACAGTAAAAAAAATCTGGTGTGGCTTTAATAACTGCGTGTAACACCTGTACCCATTACTGTCCCCACCACCTACACAGTTCAAACAGAGTTCTAGGTTTTGTTGCTCCCTTGGTGAGGAAGCGGTATTCCAGAGTATCGGTTAGGGCTTGGTTATCAATTAATCAACAAAACCCCAAAATGCAGTGGCTTAATACAATGGAAGTTTATTTCTTTCTCATCAAACTATAAAACCAGGATTCCAGAGCAGTGAGAAGCTCTTTTTTAAGTGATAGAGTAAGGGCACAGACCCCATACATCTAGGGACTCCACCACTTTCAACATATGGTTTGCAAGGTCGGATGCAATCCTGCTTCAGTGCTGGGGAAGGAGAAAGAGCTCAGAGTGGACCAGGTGTATGGGGTGTGTGGGGGGGTGAGCTTTGGAAGTGGTGCCAAAACTAACCTCAGGCCTAAAATTTGTAGTCTACATGTGTGCTTAGAAATGATATGAGATGGGATGGGTATTTTTCCCCCTCGTATTCAATATAATTTCAATAGCAAATACTTTCCTATCATGTTATCAAGTTAACCCAGCACCTATAGTAATAGCCTTAACCAGTAGCCATCAGTGTGGTCCCAGCCTTGGTCAGCAGCACAGGTAGACCCTGAACAAAGAACCCCTTGCTGTTAAGAATCATAAGTGGCTAAGCTCACTGGACCAAGCCAACAAGGGAAGGCTACCCTTGAGTATGTTCTGATGGACATAACATATATATGTCCTTCTTATATACTTTTGGTTGATTATTTGTCTGAACTTATACTGGTTTCCCAAGGAAAGCCTTTTAACTGTGAACACATGGGATTCTACTGGGGTTCTGTGTATGCTCTAGAAATAAGACTCTGACTCAGTAACCATTAAACTAAAAACAATAAAATGTTCATCTGCTTTCTTTTTTATCTGCACTTATATCCTTGGTAAAGTAGAATTAAAAAAATATCACCCTAGAAATAGCCCATTTTTTGAGGAAAGTGTGAAAATGAATAAAGGAAAACTCATTTAAAATGGAGTCGGGAAGCTCTGAAGCAGGAGGTCTCATGAAGATACCACTCACCACAGTTTACAGACTCCAGCAGGAAGAATGATCTCCTCTGACCCAGCAACAACAAGCCGCCCGATGCCTGCAGCCAATGAAAAACCCCACAGCGCTCTCCAGTTTCCTCCTTTCCTCTGTAAAAGCAAGCCCCACTCCTCTATTCTCCGGATGTGCCTATGGTTCTCCGTAGTTTGCTTGTCGCAAATTCCAATTCTTGTCTATTCTCAAATAAACTCATTTTGTTGGTAAAGCTCCTGGCTCCTTTGTTTTTTAATTTCAGCAGAGGACAAAGACAGCACATTGAGTAAGATCAGGACCAGGTTTAGGGCTAAAGTTTTTAAATTTTCCAGTAAAGAGGACCCAGTAGGTTGTTGAAATGGAGTTAAATATTTCTAACGGAATTGCACACAAGCCTAACTCAACGGGAAAGAACTGCAAAGGTAATAATCACCAGTAAAAGGTGTAAAACTTGGAATAATGCATGCTGCTGTCTGTAGTGGTATCAACAGAGTCATCCCTAGAGACATATGTCTTATGTTCATATTATGAATGTTTTATCCAAATTAGGTAAATAATAACCAATAAGTTAATGTAGAATTAGTTCTAATGAATCCTTTCCATGTAATCAAGTCAAAGGAGAACCTTTAAATGATCCTCAAAGTAACAGAGAAGGATTTGACTAGATCTACTAGTACCCTGAGTACCCTAAGAAAGTAATGTCCCCTTATTCAGTACCCACGTTAACATGTCTCCTTGGTGCTGATTAGGTGAAATAATATTTGTTTCAGATAACAGACCTAGAGTCCTCCTCAGTTTTCTCTTTAGTTGGGGGTAGAAGTTGGGAGGCAGAGGACCTAGAAGAACTAAACCTAACTAGGAACACAGAAACCAGCAGGACGGGCCTCTGAGTCTGCCCCTGAGTCTGTCTACATGAAAGAGATGTTGGTAAAATGAATAAAAATGTGAAAAAGGCTCATGAGTATATTGTCCACATATTCTGGTTTCTTACCCTATGTTGGTCGGGACACATGGCAGAGAGGATGGGAAAGAGCAGGAATGACCCTCTTTAATTCCTGGTGCTG